>NC_133617.1:21199981-21412481 GCF_048593235.1 Sminthopsis crassicaudata | reverse complement strand
TGCAAGGAAAATTAAAAATGATTTCATGGTGGAGAGCATTGGACCTGCCTAATCGGGGAAGGATATATATACACTCTAATATTAGGATTCAGAGGGCTGAGGTGAAGAGAGAGAGCTTTCTAGGCTGTGGGAAATAGTATAAATACAAAGGCATGGAGGCTAGAGATGGAATATCCCGTATGAGAAATAGCAAGTCATCATAACAATACTGTAATAACTAGCATTTATATAGTGCCTGTTATGTGCCAAGCACTATGCTAAATGCTTTATAATTACTCATTTTATTCTCACAATGATTCTAGGAGGCCGATGTTATTATCACACCCATTTTACAGATGAGGAACCTGAGGCAAATAGAGTTTAAGCATAGTGTCTAGAATCACACAGCTAAGAAGTGATTGGAAGAGCCCAAGGATAATAGTCTTGCCATTTCAGCCTGGAGTAGTCAGGAAAAGCTTGCTGGAGGAAGCAGAGAATAATCTGAGTCTCAGATCTGATTGAATCATTTTTTGTTGTTCAGTTGTTTTTAGTTATAGCCAACTCTTCGTGGCCCCATTTGGTGTTTTCTTGTCAAAAATAGTGGAGTATTTTGACTTTCCTTCTCTCTTTCATTTTACAGATAAGGAAATTAAGGTAAAATGTCTTGCCCAGGGTCACCCAGATAATAGAATTTGAACATAAGAAGAAGAGTCTTTCTTACTCTTAAGCCCAGATCTTTTTTTAAAAAAACTAATAATTCCATCTCCCCTCTACTATCACCCTTGCACAGTACCTATGTGGTTGACAGGAGGAATTTCATAAATATTTGTTTACTGATTGATTGACCAAAGTGTAGGATCTAGTACTTGCTAGCCGAGTTTCTTTGGATAATTCACTTATCTTCATAAAAATGACTAGATAACCTATAATGTCCCTTGGAGCTCTAAACCAATGAAACCCTAGACAGAGGACTGTAATAATGTGAGTAAAATCTTGGAGACAGTAAACAATAAGGCAGGTTCAGGGAACAGGGAGTTTGTCGGTGATTGCTGTTGCTGCTGAATAGTGAATAGACCATGAAATAGAATCATGGAAAAATGGTTTTCGTTTGAGGAAGACTTAGAGGCTATCTGCCCATTTCACAGATGTAGAAATGGAAGCTAGGAGCTGCGATTAGCTCTTGAGAAGGGAAATGATTCTCCTAAAATCCCTCAGAGACTAAGTGACCAAGCTAGGATTTCAAATCCTGATCCTCTGGCTCTTTCCAATAAATCACACTTGCTGCCCTATCACAACAAAAGCACCAGAAGGATCAGGAGTGCTTAATTTCTATCTTCAATCTCATCCATTCTAGGATTGGGTTTCACCCTTTGGCTAACTTTCTAGATGGATGGTACAGTGAAGAGTCTAGAATCTAGAATCAGGAACACAAATCTAACTACAGATACTTGCGAGCTATATGACCTTGGGCAAGTCACTTCACCCAGTTTGCCTCAGTTTCTTCCTCTGTATAATGAGCTGGAGAAGGTCTACTGTGGTATCTTTGCCAAGAAAACCCCATGAAGAATCAGACAATACTGAACAATGAAGATAGTGTCTATATATATGCAAGTTATCTCTCATAACTTGAGAAAAGAAGATACTTGAGGGCAGGGGATCCAAAGATCCCAGTGCTTAACCCATTCCCTGATACACAATAAACAATTAATAAATGCTTGTTGATTGATTTAGAACTAGAAGAGGCCTTTGAGACTACCTGATCACTCCAAAACCAGCGTTCTACGCAGAGAGTCATAAACTTAACTGAAACTGAATAAATGAAATGGGGAAAGACTCCTTTCTATATTTAGAAGAAAAAAATTTTTCTAGCATCCTGTTCAGTTTGAAGGGGGAAAATTAAACCCAATATGTTCTTCACGTGTAGAGGCAAACCAAATTTATCACATCAACCAGTTGGGCCTGTTTAGGGAAAGGGGAAAAAAACCTGTTACAAAAAACCAGCTTGCTAAGGTTTGCTTGTTTTCTTCCATTATGTTTTGTTTTAAGTTTACAAACCTTTGACAGATTCATTATTTTCACACTTGGCTGAGAATGGTAAACAGATCAACTGTTACTCCCTAAATGCAGCAGGGCTTTGGAAGAGGCAGACATTGGATCAAAAATGCCCTGTGGTTGAAATTCCTTATGCCAACAGTGATATCATGAATTGAAAAGCCTTATGTGAACCATCAGACTGTCTGGAAGAGCCCTCCAAATGTGATGGAAAAACTGCCTCTAATCACATTGCCTAGTTTAATCAGAATTAATTATTATAGGGCATGTGAGACCTTTATTGCCAGGACCTTTATTTTTCATGGAATTGAATAAGAAATAGTCAAAGAGACAGAGGGTAAAGGATCGGCCTTCAAAATGATGGTATAATAATCATAACAACAATCATAATAATAGCTAATGTTTATGGAATACTTTAAAGACTGAAAGAGGCTTTTTCCATTCATTAAGTCATTGTATCCAGTTGATTCTTGTCTCTTTCACTTATTAATTTATAGCTCTTTCTCTGTGGCACTCCTCTCAACTTGAGCTTACGCTCACATGTCAGGAACCCAGAAGGTGGAGTTTATTCTGTGTTGGAAAGTTCTGAGTTTTGTAAAAACTCACATTATAATTCGTGAGCCCCCATCAGTGTGTTTCCTATTAACCAGCAATTTTAGCAAAGAATTTACTCAAATATCATGGAAAGATTAGCAATTAGAAAACATCCTTTCCATCCTTTGGATTTACTTTCCCTCAAACACACACAGTGTTGATGGGAATGGTGAGCTCAAACTTAGTTTGTACTACTGAGGTACACATATAGTATTCATGGGTGGCAAAGACATTTCACAACTTATGTCTTCTTAATTCTAGGTCCAGCACTTTATCTATTATACCACCTCGCTGCCTTTTGAGTACTATGTTCAGTTCTGCACACCACATTTTAGGAAGATCTTTGATAAGTTTGGAATCATACAGATTTGGGCCGACAGACTGAAGATCATGTCATAGGAGAATCAGTTGAAGGAGCCAGGCTATGATGTCTGGAGCAGAGAATATTCAGGGAATAAGCAATAGTTTCAAGCAGCTGGAGGGCTATCGTGTTTAAGAAGGATTAGATTAGTTTTTCTCCCAGAAACCAGAACTGTAAATAATGATCAGCAATCTCAAATAGATAAATATAGGCTTAATATTATGAAAAAAATTGTGAAAAACTTCAGGACAATGAAGGCTATCCCAAAGTGGAGTAGATTGCTTCAGCAAGGAGTTGGATCCTCTTAATTCCAGGTTATCAAGCAGAGACTGGAAGACCATTTCGCAAGTGTGTTGTAAAAGGGATTCTTTTTTTCAAGAATAAACCGGATGAAAAAAGAATGAATTGGACAAGATGATATGTGTGAGATCCCTTTGTGACACTTAAAAAATTCGAGAGACAGAGTTTCTGGGTGATGTAATAATTGTATTAATAAGGCCAGCAGGTTATTAATAAAAGAACAGTCATTTGGCCATCTCTCTTATACCAAAGACTCTTAATGAGAGTAGAATCCCAGTTTATATACCCTTTGAAGAGGAGGTATTCCTGAAGGATACCTAATTACTTCTGATTGGTTAATCAAATGGTTAACCAATCAAATGGGAGGTGGGTTATTGTGGTATATGACTTAGGTCAGTCAATGAGACATCAATTTCCATTATTGCCTGTCTCGATCATGGGGAGAATCAATATTTTCCCAGGATTTGTTTGAGTAAACACAATAAGCAGGAATACACTCATTAACCTCAAGAGAGGATTTCTTATTAGATCTTGACTTGGTTTGATTTTTTTTTTTTTTTTTTTTTTTTGGTACCAGGTAAGAGTCCATTCTCTGCCTCATTTCTTACCTATCCAGATGAGAAATATAACCCTGTTTGGTCACATAGATCTAAAGGCCAAGTGCTGGCAGTCACACAAGTAACAGTGCCCATAGACTGGGAACCCAAAGGGCTTTGGGGGTTGCTTCAGTCAAATTGAAATCTCTTTAAAAACTTGACTTAAAAACACCAAGTTCTCCTGCTTCATCCAGGGCAATCTCCAGTTGTACTGATCTACATGTTGCTATTGGAACCATATGGCTCCAGGGAAAAAAGTAGTAGTTGCTGCCCATAGGGGCACCCTATTGGAACTGGCCATTTGGGCAAAAGTTTTTTTTTTCCCTTTCCTTTCTTTTCTTTTCTTTCCCTCTGTCCACATAAGGTATCAAATCTTTACCTGTGGGTACCCTGGGGTTTATGGGCTAGATTTTTTTTCTTTTTTTTTCTTGAGGATCATGGCTTGAAATCAATTCACTCTGGTTCTTATAGACTGGCCAACAATAGGTACTAGGCCATGACCCACTTGGTCCCTATTTGACTCAGAATGAATATAAATAGCAGTTTCTATTTTGGCCAGAAAACCTAAGGGTCTTCCCACTCAGATTGGATTTTTTTTTTTTTAACTAGGTAAAAAAAGCCAATTTCTGCCTCATTTCTTACCTAGCCTTAATCACTGAATAGGTGTTGCCTCGGTTAAACTGAGACCTGTTAAAGACATGAACTTAAAAAATCCAAGTTCTCCCACTCCAGTCATCCTGACCTATATGTTACCACTAGATCCAGATGTGTCTGGAGGAGAAAGGGAAGCTGGTGACTGCACAACTCACCCTCACTGAAATCCAGTTCATTTGGAAGTCTTGCATCGTCTTCCTGATGTCATGTAAGAATGAAGGACAAACAGCAACAACAGATCTTGGCCTGGGTAAATCTTTCAGAGAGACCTCCCTCCCTGGTTGCATTCTGGATGAGGAAATAGAAAAGGAGGAAAACCTTGGTTCTGATATTTGATTAAATATAAGAATTCCATCATCACACTAGCAGTGCTTTCATCTCTATGGTGGCCTTTTCTGATTGGTAAATTCACCTCCAGAATCTCTATTTAAAGAAGCAATCATGCCCTCCAAACTTACTCCAAACCCCCAGAAAATGAGTCCTTTCCTTCCATTTTTTGAACTCCATTTTTGCCACTTTTTTTTTTTAATGTTTTCCTCTATTAGAATATAAACTCCTTAAAGGCAGGGACAACCTTGATTTTTGCTTGTATTTGTTTATTCATTGTCTGTCACAGTGCCTAGTCTGAATCCTCGGGGCTGAAGCGATTTTTTAAGATGAAAAGGTTTCTAGGGCACAATGGAACCAAAAGGATTTATGATCTTGGATGGAAAAACAATAACATCTTTTTTCTTTTTTTTTTTTTTTTTTACTAATGACTGAGGGGACCATGGCCCAAAAGAAGGTTAAGAATCTTTGCTGTAAAACAACTGTTTGGACATGTATACACATATTGTATTTAATTTATACTTTAACATATTTAACATGTATTGGTCAACCTGCCATCTAGGATGGGGGGGAAGGAGGGGAAAAATTAGAACAAAAGGTTTGGCAATTGTCAATGTTGTAAAATTACACATGCATATCTCTGGTAAATAAAAACTATTAAAATATAAAAAAAAAGAATATTTGCTATATATAATTTTTTTACTCTTTTTATTATTCGTTTTGTAACCTGGCTCATATGGACATGTTTTACATGATTTTGCAAGTATAACTGATACACAATGGATGAGGATTGGAATGGGAGGGAGAGAGAGAAGTCAGAACTTAAAATTTAAAAAGAATATTAAAAATAAATAATAATTTCTTGTTGAAGAAGCTTTTGTTATATACATACAATAGGACCTTTGGCATTTTTCATGGTTGGTGAAATTTTCTATCCTTGATTACCTAATTGTGAGGCACCCCTTTGCCCAAACTTTCAGAGAGCTGTAGCTAGCTAGGGATAATAGCATTCTGTAAAGTGGGGGTTTTCTGTTAACCCAAGGAATCATAACCCAAAAGACATGTGATGGAGAGGAAAGGCAT
Source organism: Sminthopsis crassicaudata (assembly GCF_048593235.1). Taxonomy (NCBI): domain Eukaryota; kingdom Metazoa; phylum Chordata; class Mammalia; order Dasyuromorphia; family Dasyuridae; genus Sminthopsis; species Sminthopsis crassicaudata. Next base: position 21,406,535 of record NC_133617.1, on the reverse strand, counting down.
CTTGTGGCCTCAGCAGGTATACAATAAAAGCATTCTATAACCCCAGCTTAAGGCTACTGGTGAATAAGTCAAGTATTCCAATTCCTGGTCCAGTCACCCCTGCCTTAGCCAATCACTGCCTTAGGGTTTCTGTTAGGCTGAGAGATTGATGAGGTATCACCGACACAAATGTCAAGGATAGAATTTTTTCTCTTTGTCAGGGAAAAGCCCTTTGGGTTCCCAGTCTGTGGGCACTGTTACTTATGTGGCTGCCAGCACTTGGCCTTTAGATCTATGTGACTGAACAGGGTTATATTTCTCATCTGCAGGCATCCAAGAGAAACCTAGAAGCAGTGATTTTTTTTTCCTATACCAAAGACTGTGTCACTAGTATTCATGCCCTTCAGTAAATTTTGCTAGGATACATGCACTTTTTATTTTATATGTGACTTTTTTTTTTAACTTCTCTAGCAAATCACACAGCAGATGATTTAGACAACATTTGTCCTAAATAATGGGAAATACACAATAGAAAGTGTCCACTTGCCTAGCTTCTGAAATTGGACCCTGAGACTCAGAACCTCCATCTGGATAAAAGTGGCCTCTAACCCCATAAAATGATCCTAGAATCTCTCTTTTGTCTCCCTCCTGCCCAATCTTTTACTATTGTAAATGGGGGAAGGGAAGCTATAAGAAAGATTAATTAAGGGAGTTCCTGAGAAAATTGAAGAGTTAATCCAATTAAACTGATGAGATACAAAGAACTCTTAGTGACTTACTGCTCAAAGAACTGCCTGGCCACATTCTTTATGGCTTTCAGTCCAAAAGGACTCATACTTTATCTTCTGTGTTCTCTCACTGGACAGCTAACATGGAACACAAGAATTCTTCAGCTCGTGACTGATCCGGACTAAGACTATCCATTTTTAATTAATGACTTGTGTTCAAAAAAAAAAAAAAAAAAAAAAAAAAAAAGGAAATTATAAGGTAGAATATGGCAGCCAACAGCGTGAGGGCCAGTCTTTGGCTCAACTGTGTAGGCCGATGACCCGTATTGTCATGTGTTTCTGTTACAAGCCCCACTTATGACCATAGAGAGAGAAATCCTCTCTACATTCTTCTCTTATTCCCATTTTACGGATGGTCCAGAGAAAAAAAGGACAAGAGAAAAGATTCAAATGAAGGACAAATCATTTTTTTTTTCAGTTATTCTTAAAAACCACAGAGAGGGGAGGTTCCCAGATAATGGTCCTCCCAACTTTCAATCACCAATCATCAGAAGGCAGCCTAAGTCATTTACCAGAAGTTTCCCTTCTAAACCCAGCAAGAATCATCTCCATTCTACTTATCTGCTACATGCCCATATCCTTCTGGTAGAATGTAAGCTCCTTGAGGGCAGAATAATATTCCCGATCTTAACAATACTCAAACACTCAAAAGCATGTGATCTCTGTGTTCGTTTCCTTCAGTGATACAGATCACAAGCCATCCATAGCTATCTGTATGGGAGGCCGTGAAACCAAGAAGGATCACGACATTCTTAATATTCATCGTAATAATCTTAGCTCACATTTGAATAGGGCTCAGCATTTACAAAATGCTTTATCTACACTGTCTCGGTTGATCCTCAGCAACTTTGGGGGTGGCAGGTGCTATTATTATCCCATTTCATAACTGAGAAAACTGAGGCAAACAAAGGTGGGAGGCTTACTCACCTGCCCTTGAGGGAAAAAACAGGTAGATTCATGCCAGACAATGTCACAGCCTCAGGCCCTGCTTCAAGTCCCACAGCAAAGAGCTGTGATTTTAGTGGTGTAGGAACTTCCTCCACCAAAAAGCTCAAAATCTGTTTAAATTTTTAGTAGAAAGTCTGAGAGAGTTATCTGAGATACACACAGAATTCAAGAGCCAGATGGGATCTTAGAACAGGAGATGTCAGTGTTGAGAAGGTCCTTAGAACAAGGAATGTCAGAGCTGGAAGGGGTCTTAGAACAGAGGATGTCAGAGGTAGGAGGGCCCTTAGAACAGAGGATGTCAGAGATGAGAAGGTCCTTAGAACAAGGAATGTCAGAGCTGGAAGGGCCCTTAGAACAGAGGATGTCAGAGCTGGAAGGGGCCTTAGAACAGAGGATGTCAGAGCTGAGAAGGTTCTTAGTTTAGAGAATGTCAGAGCTGAGAAGGTCCTTAGTTTAGAGAATGTCAGTGTTGAGAAGGTCCTTAGAACAAGGAATGTCAGAGTTGGTGATGAGGTCCTGGATAACTAGGAGGGCCTGGCAGAGAAAGCCAGAAGTACCAATAAGATTATTCCCTGAGACAAGCAGAGAAGGATTAGCTCAACCTATGGTCCCACCCCTATGGAGATTTTGAGTAACCCCTCTTACTATATCTAATAGAAAGCTCACTTATGGTGTCAAATCCCCAAGGTTAAATTTCCCCTATTAATCTATCTATGGCCTACCCTCTTTGGGGGAATCCCTTTTGGGCCAGTCTATCACAGCATTCTGCCTTGTGGTGTCTTTCCTCCCCTTCCTTCCCCTTCCCTCCCCACGACTTTCCCTTTGTTATTGCTAACTAACTCTTAGGGTGCTAAATCCCTTTTAGGATTTAGCCTGTCACTTAATAGCAAACTCCCACCTCCTGGTGTGTTCCTTTTCTCCTGATTAATTGTAAATACTATGAGAGAATTTGTCTTTTCCTTTGTTCACTGTGCAAACCCCTTTCCTTGCTAACTATCTGCTCTTCCAAATCTGTTCCACATTTACCCACTCCCGGTGTATCTCTTCATTTTGCCTGTAACATCTTCACATAAATAAATCTACCTTTTGGCAAAGGAGAAAGCCCCTGTGAGTTCTTCACATGTGAATTACTATTGAACCTCATCAATCTCATTATTGAGAAAAGCCTTAGAACAGGGAATGTGAGAATTAGAAGGGCACTGGATGGATGGCAGAGAGGGAAAGGCCCTTAGATAGGGGACATGAGAGACAGGAGGGCACTGGGAACAAAGGATGGCAGAGATGGAAGGGCCCTTAGACAGGGGACGTGAAAGCTGGCAGGGGCACCTAGGCCAAAACGCTTACATTTCCTGAATCCAAAGTGGGGAAAGAGCACAGACCTAAGAGCCTCTTTGTGAAAATGCAAACCCTTCATGCTCCTTTGGGCCATGATCCAGGTGAAAGACACTGATGCTATACAAAGTGCTCAGAGGAGCTGTGTAGGAGAAAAGAACCGAGCCAGGGCCACAGGCTCTTCCTGAGGCAGGCCAGCAGTCGTGCTTAGCCAGAAAGGGCAACAGAATGGTTTGTGCGACACAAGGGCTGCCAGGCTGGGACAGCGGGCACTGCTCCAGACCCAGAAGCACCCAGTGCTCAGCAGACTCTGTCCTTTGGTGAATGGGTGAGACTCTCTGCTTTCAAGCTTCCAATGCTCCTCAGCCTCCGATGGAAAAGATTCTGGACTCGGTGTCAAGACCTTGGGCTTCATATCTGTGTGTGATCCAAAATTCGGGGTCCTGACATTTATATTTAGATCTAATATTTGTCCATTTTTAAATGCTACAGAAATAAGCCTTCAGGGGGTCATGGCTCTCTAGGGCTGGGAAGGACTTCAAAACCTCAGGAAGATGAGTCTTCCTGTCTCCTTCCAGGCTTGGAACTCTCTATGGCATTACCTGGTTGTATATAATCTTATATCTATTTGATTGTTTTTTTAAAATATATCTATTATATCTATTTTATATATAATATATATTTATATATTAACATATAATATATAATTATATATATTATCTCTCTATATATTTTAATATATCTATTATATCTATTTGATTGTTTTTAATATATCTATTATATCTATTTTAATATATTAACATATATTAATTATTTATATATTATTATGTATTATATATTTATATATTATTATTTGTCAATATATAATAATAATTACATAAATATAACTATAACATATAATAACACATTATTATATTATCTCTATTTGTATATATTTTAATATATCTATTATAACTATTTGATTGGTGTTTTTTTTAGCTTTTTGTGTGTTTTTAAGAAATTTTTCAAAATATATGCAAAGATAGTTTTCAACATTCTCCCTTGCAAAACTTTGTGTTCTAAGTTTTTCTCCCTCCCTCCCTCCCCACTCCTTCTCCCCACCTCTCCCCTAGACATCAAGTAACTCAATATGGGTTACCATGTGCAATCCTTCTAAATGCATTTCCACATTTATCATGCTGCACGAGAAAAATCTGATTATTTATATGTTCTCTTCCCCTTTAGACCATAAGAAAGAACGCACAACCAAAAATCCCTTTTTTCATCATATGGTTAGTGGCCCTGAAACAGTGTCTCTAGTACTTTGGAACATTGTGAAGCGCTTCTCTAAACCATTTATTCTATGTACATTGTCCCCTTTGCAACTATTGCCCTGCCCGGTTTCAAGCTCTCCATCCCTTCTAATCTCATCACCCTACTGCTAACTGAAGCCTTGATTGACACCATCTCCCTCAGCTTCCTCTCCCCTCTGAAATGGAGGGCTGAGTACCAAACTCCTTGAGATGTCTTCCTTTATAGGAGGCAGAAACTGAATTCTCAGATCACTCCACCGTACACTTGTTGCTCTGCCTGGTTTCAGCTTTATGGAAGCTCATGGGTGCTCCTCCTAACCCCACTGGGTACCCCTGGCATCCCAATATCCCCTTTCCTGCTTCCATTAGGTGGTAAGCTCCTTAAGGGCACAGATCAATTTTTTTGTATTAATCATCTCCCTAGGGCTTAATGCCTGGCACATGGTTTGCTTTGGGTCCAACTCATGATGGAGTTTTTTGTTGGCAGAGACACTGGAGAAGTTTGCCATGTTTCTCTCCAATTTTTTTTTACAGATTAGGAAACTGAGGCTAATAGGATTAAAGCAGCTTGCCCAGGATCACATAGTGTCTAAGTTTGGATTTAAATTCAGGTCCTCCTGACTCCAAGGTCAATAAATGATCCACTGGACCACCTAGTTGCCTTACACATAGTAGGAACTTAATAAAATGTTGGGTGCGTTGGCTTGAGGTTCACTAAACATGGATCTACGTTGTTCCTTGGACTCATCTCCCACTGACCAACCAACCCTCATCCCATCCCCCTACACAGGACAATGTACTCTGATAGAAAAAAGCATTAAATTAGCAAAGGGAACTAAGTTTGAATCCCAGTTCTCTCCCACTTTCTACCTTTGGAGAAGTCCCTTTTCTTGTCCAAACTCATTTCTTCATCAGTAAAGGGAGGATGACAGACTAAATATTCCGAGGGCCCATTTAGCTCTCATTCTACCCTCTAATCTCCCCACTAGTTTTCACAGTCAATATTCTGTGCTCTGAAATCCCTCTCTGTTCTGACACTGTATATCCAAAGGTCTTTTCTAGCTGTTCACATTATGGTCTAAAACTCCTCCCAGCTCTGACATGCCCTGATGCTAAGTGAGTAATTAATGGTGAGAGTAACCAGGTCAGCTAGGACAGGTGGATGCTGATGCTGGTGTTTCCTTCATTAATCACAATAATGGAGTGAGTGGAAGGGAGAAGGTATGCTAGGGTAGAGTCTGGTCAACTTCTCCTTTCATTTTATGGGTTAGGACAGTAAAAGCCCAAAGGAGAGTGGCTCATTCAGCCAATTAAAGGTAAAGCTCGGGGGTCTAATTGATACAGAACACCAGCACTGAAGTCAGGAGGACCTGAGTTCAAATCCACCTTCAGACACGTAACACTTCCTGGCTGTGTGGCCCTGGGCAAGTCACTAAACCTCAATTCCTTCAGGGGGAAAAAAAAAGCTCAGACTTGAATCCCAGATTTCTCAGAAATCCTATGGGTTTTTGTTTTTGTTTGTTTGTGTGTGTGTGTGTGTGTGTGTGTGTGTGTGTGTGTGTGTGTGTTTGCATTAATGCTGGTTACCTTTTCCCCTTTATTTGCTATTATTTGTTCAGTCATCTCCAACTCTCCATGACCCCACTTGGAGTTTTCTTGGCAAAAATACTGGAAAAGTTTGCCATTTACTCCCCCAGCTCATTTTACAAATAAGAAAACTGAGGCAAATGGGGTTAAATGGCTTGCCCAGGCTCCCACAGTTAGTAAGTGTCCAAGCCCAGATTTGAACTCAAGATGAATCTTTCCGAGTTAGGACCCATCACTCTCTGCATATGGTACCACCTAGCTGCCTAGGATTTATTTAATGTGTTCTAAATTGGTGATTGTGCTGGTTCTCTTTCTGATTGCTCTTAAACTGGGCCAAGATATACAGTAGGGTTGCAGATGCTAAAGGGGATGCATTCACTAGGTCCTTAATCCAAATCATTTAGATCAATTCAGCAAATGTTTATGAAAGTTCCTCAGTTCCAGGCCCTGGGAAGAAAAAGACATAACCGGACTAAGAGTCCCTGCCCTCAAGGAGCTTACATTTTACTGGGGGAGGTACAAAATACGCAGAGAATTATAAATTGGTAAGAAAGGGGTGAAAACTTACAACTGAGGGATCAAGAAGGACCTTGTATAGAAAATAAGGATCCCAAAAGGCAGAGGGGAGGAGGAAAGACATTCCAGGTACAGGGAAAACAAAGGCATGAGGATGAGAGATGAAAGGTGGAGGACGAGGAACAGCTGGAACCAATCATGCATCGGGAGGAGTATTGCCTACAAAGTCTAGTATATGGGAGGTAAACTGGGAAGAACGTTCAATAGCAAATGTGGTCCAAGTTATCCCTTTCTTCAACATAATTTCAATACACAGTGGATTGACCTAAAGAAATTAAATGGCAATTTTAGGGGGAGTTTTACAGAACCTACAGATATTACATAAGGGCCAGCAGATGAGAAACTCTAAGCACATCCTTAACCCAAAATTTACAATATCGGACTAAAAATACATCATAAAAGATGAAGAAAAAAAATAGAGCTTCTTCTCTAGAATGGATTTTCCAGATTGTAGGAGTGCCGTGTCTCGAACACCTTGATGTGGAAAGGATAACCACGGTCTGTATTTTACATCAGAGGCAATAGAGAATCATAGACATGGTCATCTATCAGCTCCAGCAATATTAATTTGGCGGCCAGGTAGAAGATGTATTGGCGAGGAGAAGGATGGAAGACAGAGAGACTAATTAGGAGGTTACAGCAATAGTCTAGTGGAGAGATGATGGGAGTCTGAACTAGGATGATAACCATGTGAATGAGTGAGGGAGATGGATAGAAGTGATATTGTAGAAAATGAACTGGGTCAATCATAGCCCTGCACACCTTCCACAGGGATTTTGTGATGTTCTGATGAGATAATATATGTAAAGTGCTCCATCAATGTCTGTTATTACTAGTGTAGCCAGAGGGATTAGAGAAAGGCTTACTTTGCTGGTGCGGATCTTGACATGTGCCCTCATCTTTTGTTGAGAACTATGGGCTTTTCTGGGATGACAAATCAACTCCCAATCAGTCCCCATGAAAGGGAAGAGGGTCAAAGATGATTGACAACTGAGGGTGAGGAGGATGGAAGCTATAAAACTGTCTCCTTCGAATGTCTTTATGGCATTCTAACTGGGATTTCTTCAAAGGCTATTGAGTGTAGAGAAGGGATTTCTCTTCCCTTCCACCACAACAAAACCCCCATCCGGCAATGGAGGAAAAAGAGATTTGCTTGAGAAATTCAAGTCCTTGGTTGCTTTCTTCTGCCACTTTCCATCCCTAAGTCCTGGTCAGTGAGCAGAGGTACTAAAAAAGGGCTATTTCCTTCCATTTTAGCATGGAAAGACAGGCCCTACCTATGACTTGACCATTATTTGCTTCAGTTTCCTCAACTATAAAATAAGAATAACAATAGCATCTCCTTATAAAGTTGTTGTGAGGATCAACCGAGATAGTGTTAGTAAAATACTTAACCCAGTCTGGTGCATAGTAGGCCCATAAAAATGTTTGTTTCTTCCCCCTTTTCCCCTCATTTAAAGTAGGAACTGGGTCCCATTAATTTTTGTACAGTCCTCTGTCTAACATGTAGGAATCATTTAAGAAACGTCCATTGCATCAAGTGTTCTCAAGTATTCAACGAATCTTCTGATATTGACAGAAATGGGAAATTCAGAATTTGTAGAACCTCGGGATTCAAGGCAATCTCAGAGGCCATCTAGTTAACTTACACCTTACTGAGAATCCCCTCTCCAGCATTTCCTAAAAGCTGACCACATAGTCTTTTCTTGGAGATCTCCAGGGAAAGAAGTTGAACTACAGGCATAGCTCATTTTATTTTTTGGCACTTCACAAATATTGCATTTTTTTTCCTTTTTTTTACAAATTGAAGATTTGTGGCAACCTCTATAGGTGCCTTTTTCCCATGTGCTCACATCATGTCTCTGTATCACATTTTTAAAATCCTCACAAGACATCAAATTTTGTCATTATTATCATGGTGATCCGTGATCTTTGATACTACTTTAATGTTATTATTGTAATCATTTTGGGACACTCATATAAGTCAGTGAATTTAATCGGTAAATGTGTGTTTTTTGATTGCTGTACCCCCCCCTCCCCAGCCTTTCTGTCTCTTTCTCTCTCTTTGGACTTCCCTATTTCCCAAGATGCAACAATATTGAAATTGAACTATTTAATAACCTTATAATGGCCTCTAAGTCTTTAAGTGAAAGGAAGAATCAATCAATGCAACTTGATTTCTTATTTTAAGAAATTGCCAGTCACCCAACCTTCAGCAACCAGCACCCTCCTCAGCCGGTAGCATCAAAGCAAACCCTCCACCAGCAAGAAGATTACAGCTCGTTGATATTATAGTATTTGGTTATTAGCTCTTATTGTTAGGAAGCTTTTCCTTATGTCAAGTCCACATCTGTCTCCCTGCAACTTCCAATTATTGTTTTTTGTTGGACCCTCTGGGGCCAAGCAGAAAGGCTCCCTTCAGGGCCTCCTTTGGTAAACTGCGTCATCTTTGGCCCTGGAAGGACTGAAAAGTTGCCTGCACAGCCCATCTCTCTGCTCAAGCACGGAGTAGGTGTTCTTGGTTGGCCCTGTCTTGGAGAGCTCAGCTTTGACAGCCTACATGTTGCTTTATTTAATTTGTTCTAAATTGGTGATTGTGCTGGTTCTCTTTGTGATTGCTCTTAAATTGGGCCAAGATATAGAGTAGGGTTGCAGATGGTATAGGAGATGCATTCACTAGCTCCTTAATCAGCATCACAGGATTATAGATTTAGAAATGGGTAGGATACAAGAGGCCATCTGGTTCAAGTAAAAAAAAAAAAACAAAAAACAAATTTGAGTGCCAGACACGCCAGGGCTCAGCTAGGCTCACACAAATACTTAGTGACACTACATTTTACTAAGGACATTGATAACATGGAGAACATCCAGAGTGAGCAAGAAGTATGATAAAAGGCCTTAAGTTCATGGAATAAGTTTGACTGGGTACTCACTTCTTTCTGTACTAAAGGGTCCCTCTGCTGTGGACTTGGTTCAATCCTGGAGGAGCTTGCCTTCTAAGGAGAGGAGGGATAGGCTTTTACCCATATTTTGTAGTCAATCATCCCCCATATTGGCACACTAGGGACAAATCAATTAAAATTTAGGTTATGGCTCATGTCTAGTTCTCCCCAAAGTAGAGAATTTTTAAAAAGTATTTATCATTCAATATGAATCAGGCATAGAGCAGTTACTGATTTCCTACATAGGAAAGGAATACCAGAAAACAAAAATTTCATAGGATTCATTGATAGAACTTCTTCTCCTCCTTCTTTCTTCTTCCTCTTCTTCCTCTCCTTCTCCTTCTTCTCCTTCTCCTCCTTCTCCTCCTTCTCCTTCTCCTTCTTCTTCTCCTCCTTCTTTCTTCTTCCTCTTCTTCCTCTCCTTCTCCTTCTTCTCCTTCTCCTCCTTCTCCTCCTTCTCCTTCTTCTCCTTCTCCTTCTCCTCCTTCTTTCTTCTTCCTCTTCTTCCTCTCCTTCTTCTCCTTCTCCTCCTTCTTTCTTCTTCCTCTTCTTCCTCTCCTTCTTCTTCTCTTTCTCCTTCTCCTCCTTCTCCTCCTCCTTCTTTCTTCTTCCTCTTCTTCCTCTCCTTCTTCTTCTCCTTCTCCTTCTCCTCCTTCTTTCTTCTTCCTCTTCTTCCTCTCCTTTTCCTTCTCTTTCTCCTTCTCCTCCTTCTCCTTCTCCTCCTCCTTCTTTCTTCTTCCTCTTCTTCCTCTCCTTCTTCTCCTTCTCCTTCTCCTCCTTCTTTCTTCTTCCTCTTCTTCCTCTCCTTCTTCTCCTTCTCCTCCTTCTTTCTTCTTCCTCTTCTTCCTCTCCTTCTTCTTCTCCTTCTCCTCCTTCTCCTTCTCCTTCTCCTTCTTCTTCTTTTCTGAGGTAATTGGGGTTAAGTGACTTGCCCAGAGTCACAAGCTAGGAAGTATAGAACAACTTCTTAAGACAAGATTTAGTAGCTTAGCTTCTAACTATTGGTCCAATCTTTCAAGAGACCAATATTTCAAAATCTTGAAAACTGCAGTTTAAAAATTTAAATCTCACCTAGTTTCGGTACTGTCTCCCTTAAAGTTGGTCTTCTAGCAAGTCATGATGACATTTGAGCCATCCTCTTTTTCATGAAAAGGTCATTTTCTCCAAGAACACTGGTGTAATTTCTGGGGATTCTGCTCCTATCCAAAGGACCCAGCATCTCTGAATTTGTTATTGTTTGTCCTTCATTCCCGGAGAGGTCCATGGCATTAGGGAGGTAATACCATGACATACAAGTGAATTGGATTTAAGGGCAGTGCAAGGTCGCTTTCCCTTCCAGAGACATCAGGATCCAGTGACCAGCTATAGGGACAGGATGACTGGAAGATTCCTGGAGGAATCAGGAATCTCTGAATTTACAAGATTGCCGCTAACCCTAAATTTGGCCATATTGGGAGAGAAACATTCACAAAATTAGGAAATGAGATACTCAAACCAGGCTCAGCCTTGCCAGACAGGACTTGAATTTTATCTGCACTGTGCTCACAGCCATAGAGTGGCCAAGGTGGGAATAGGACGAAGGGTCTCTCCTTCACTCCACATGCTAGAAATTATATTGACATGAGCTGCAGCCAGCAGCAAAATGAGCAGTGAGGGTGAGATCACTCATTTTTAAATACCTACTGAGTCACCAACCCTCTCTACTCAGTGACCAATGAGAGCACTGCCTCTTCATTTCAAAGTGCAGGTCCCTCATACTGAGTCATACAAAACTGGAAGAAGTCAATGGGTCATTATCTCAAAGCACCACTCCCCCAGAGGGCTTAGTCATGCACATGGGATTGGCCAGAAGCAGACAAAGAATCTGCACATGCTTTACACATCCCTGATTACATAAGATTTTGGTTAAAGAAGTGGGGGTGTTCAGATCTGAGCAAAGAAAACTTCAGAAGAGTATGATAGCTGCCGTGCAAAATCTTAAAGTAGTACATCAATTTTAGCTGTTATTATTATCAAGGGCTTTATACACATTAAATTGCTCTGCTATTGTCCAGTTGAATCTGACTCTTCACGATCCCATTTGGGGTTTTCTTGGCAGAGACATTAGAGCGGTTTGCCATTTCCTTCTCCAGCTCATTTTACAGATGAGGAAACTGAGTCAAACAACATTAAGTGACTTTCCAGGGTCACACAGCTAGTACGTGTCTGAAGCCACATTTGAACTCAGTTCTTCCTGGCACTCTATTCACTACACCACTTAGTTGGAGCTAAACTGCTATATAAATATCAACTGTTATCGTTCTAGTGATGGTGTGTCAAATTCTATTGTTCCTAGGGGTGAACATGAATGGGAATTTGAGTCAAAGAAACAATCATTGAGAAATTTCAAAGATTAAAGTAGGTCCTTGAGAGCCCAAGTTTAGTTACAAATGAAATCCAAAAAAAAAAAAAAAACTTGGACTAGAGACATCTCCAAGTCTCTTCTCACTCAGAGATGGTAAGATTCCTGCATAAGGCTTTGGGGATTTAAAGTACCAAGTCTCTGAATTTTTGTTTTGTTTTCTTTTAAATTTACCTTTGTAAACCACCAGCTGCCTCTCTGATTCAACAACTAAAAATAGGCAGCAGAAGGATTCTCTGGGGCTGGGGTGAACAGCCCTAAAGAAGGCCAGAGGCATTTTCAAATTATAAATGCTGTTTAAATGACCAAGGCATGCATTATAGGGACAAAGGACAGGAACCTCATTAGAAGCTGACTTAGAGGGAGATGAAAATTGTCCAGAGTGTGTTGGCCTTTCCTTCCCTAGCCCACAGGGTAGGTTCCCACAGCAAGAGTCCAATCTTACAAATTATCATGTTTCTACATGCCTAAGGCTCAGAGGAAATAAGTCAAAGTCATCCTAAAATAACTCTACTAAACTGTTTCTCCTTAAAAAATGAAAACAAAAACCACTAGGATTTCTGTGGGAGTTAGAGGATAAGGTTCTGTTTCTATATAATGAATATTTTATGTCTTGTTTAAGATTTACACAAGTTATCTGATTCAACCTCACTGGGACTCACTTTCCTCATCTGTCAAATAATTGGGTTGAACTAAATGTCTATGAGGGGTCTAGAGGTCTATGACCTTCTGGATGACTTTAGGTAATGCACTTCAAGACCTGAATCTATTTCCTCAATGGACTCAAGTATGGTCTCTAAGGATCCTTTAAGCTATAGATGTAGGAGGACATGAGCCTCATAAAAACACTATGAAGTGTGTATTACCCATTCCTCAACTATTGTGTTCTTTTTGTCTCTTCCCTCCCCCAATAGGATGTAAGCTTTCTGAGGGCAAGTCCATTACATTTTTCTGTTGGTATATCCAACAGCTTGTATAGTTTCTGACCATAGGAGGTGATTAATAAATGCTTGCTTAATGAATGAATTTGTTTTAAAGACTAAAACCCAAAGGTGAGGGATGATTAGGATATTCGTCCATGGTCACTCTTTTCAGGATGGCATGAAACAGTGGGATGTTAGACCATAAATTCCCACAGTGGGGACCATGAAGCTGCCATCTCTTCAAAAGATATGGATCTATCAAAATCTTTCAAAATCAAAAGATTTGGAACGATGCCCAAAGGGCTATCTATTAAAATGTGCATGCCCTTTGATCTAGCAATGCATCTTCTAGGTCTGTATCCCAAAGAGATCTTAAAAGAGGGGAAATGGCCTACATGTACAGAAATGTTTGTAGCAGCCCTTTTTATGGAGGCAAGGAATTAGAAATGGAGTGGATGCCCATCAATTGGAGAATGGCTGAATAAGTTGTGGTATATGAATGCTATGGAATATTATTGTTCTATAAGAAAGCCTGAATGTGGATCAAAGCATAGTATTTTCACTTGTGTTGTTGTTTGTTTGATTATTTTTTTCTTTCTTGTGTATTTTTCCCCTTTTGATCTGATTATTCTTATGCAGCATAATGAATATGGAGATATGTTTAGAAGAATTACACGGTTTTAACCTATATCAGCTTGCTTGCTGTCTTGGGGAAGTGGGCAGAGTGAGAGAGGGAGGAAAATTTGGAACATGAAGTTTTGTAAAAGTGAATATTGGAAACTATTTTGCATGTATTTTGAAAAATAAAATACTATTTAAAAAAGAAGAAAAAAGATCTTGTAACAAATCTGTATAGCAAAGCAAAAATAAATTATGATACATATAAAATATAAATAAGTATTTCTGCCCTTAAAGCTATCCCTTCTGTCTGCAGTTGGACAGCATATTTCTTTTTTTTTTATTAATTTTTTAATTAATTTTATAATTATAACATTTTTTGACAGTACATATGCATAGGTAAATTTTTTTTTTACAACATTATCCCTTGTACTCCCTTCTGTTCCGAGTTTTTCCCCTCCTTCCCTCCACCCCCTCCCCTAGATGGCAGGCATTGCCATACATATTAAATACGTTATAGTATATCCTAGGTACAATATATATGTGCAGAACCGAATTTTGTTGTTGTTGTTGTTGTTGTTGTTGTTGTTGTTGTTGCAAAGGAAGAATTGGATTCGGAAGGTAAAAATAACCTGGGGAGAAAACCAAAAAATGCTAACAGTTTACACTCATTTCCTAGTGCTCTTTCTCTGGGTGTAGCTGATTCAGACAGCATGGTTCAATATCAGACCTCGGGAATCTAGATTGTCATTTTGTTGATAATAGTTTTTACCTCTTTGAATCTTGTCTTTTCCATCTTATTATTGCTGTTATACAATTGTTCTCTCTGATTCCTCCCATTTTATTTTTTATTTCATTCCCATTCATTTTTCAGTTTATAAAAGCCTTCAGTACTTTTTTTTTATAATATTGATGTTATACTGTCATAATTATTTTGTTTTTCTTCACTCTGTATCAACAAGTGTGTTCTTATCTCTTTGAAATTATCTCTTTCCTATATTTTAATAAACATGTTTATTAAATTTTAAAAAAAGATAGGAACAGGCAGTTTGGGAAGAAGAATCACAAATAATTAATAACCAAAAGAAAAACTCAGAGAAATGCAAATTCCTTACTTTTTTCTTGTTGCCTATGGCAGAGAAACATCTTTTAGTTTGGAAAGAACAAAATGAAAAAAGTGAATGAGTGGTTGGTAGCCAGAGTAAGGAAGGAGAGAGTAAGAAAGCACTTTTGATGATTTGACTCACCTGCCTCAGATTTGCAACAGTGGCTACCTAAGCCGAGCTGCTAAAGCTTTGCCATGTTTCATTTAATGTAAAGGGCTGAAACTCTTGAGTTAATGCACTGAGGTCAGACAATGGAGCACTTGAAGCTAATTACTGATTGGACAATACTCTATAAGAATATACTGGAAAATGGCCCTTCCCACTATCCTGTGCTGGCCCAATCGTTTGGTGTATACAGAGAATTGTGGGAGGGACTAGGAGGTGCAGGGAAACTAGCCAGGGTCACTTCTGGGGGGAGATGAAGAGGTGAGGTCGCAGAGATCCTTTGTGTCCATTCCCTTCACTTGGTCTAAAGACCAAGAATAAAGACCAAGGACTTTTGCTTATCCTGACTTCGGCTGATTCTAAGGTATCGAGGGGGCTAACATGGTCATCACAATTTAATCTCAGCCACAGAATCCTCCAGGACCTTTAAGCTCTCTACCATTGACTTCCACCATTGGTATTATCCTAATTATAAGAGGTCCTCTGCACCCCATTTCCACTTAATCACTTAGTATAATTACAAACATGCAAATATAGCCCCCCGACATATGGGGTATAACCTCCACCTCCATCCCCCCTACACTCTAGGGAAATACAGAGTCTTAAGTTCTCAGCTTATTTGGGTTCCTATAAACCAAAGCTTCTTAAACTATGATCACAGCCTCATATGGGGTTGTAAAACTTTATGTGGTAGTTGTGAAATTATGAGTTATTATCAGTAAATATTTGATTTGTATACCTATTATATATATATATATATATATATATATATATATATATATATATATATATATATATATATATATATATATATATATATATATATATATATATATATATATATATATATATATATATATATATATATATATATATATATATATATATATAAAATATTCCCATGAATGGGAAAATTTTTAAAAGCCCTGTTATACAGCACAGTCCAGATTCCAAGTCCAAAAGCTGTTTTGGGCTCAAGTCTCAGTACCCTGGCTTCTCCTGGGCTGGTTAACTATATATCTATCTTAATATCCTGCTTCCAAAATCACCATAGCTCAAACTTCCAGGTCTAGTGTGGATTCCATTATCTGTGCTTGTAAAACAAACCAAGTCAAAAACTCCAGGCTCACTTCTCAGGGCCACTTGGAGCCTAAAAGGGGTTAAGGAGTCCTTTCCCTCACCCAGTCAATTCCTGCCCATGCTCACCTCCTCCAGATCACAAAGCAGGAAAGAGAAAGTGAGACTCTCCCATTCTGGAAGTTTTAAAGAAACAACCTATTCTGGCTCTGTAGTCAATTGAAAAAGGCTCCTCCCTCCACATGGTAGGAGAATATACAGCATCATTTCCCAGAAGCAGGATGTCTCCATTTTAGGTGATCTGAGTATATATAGATGCTCTTGTACAGATAAAGTACAACCTTGGGTAATTGAAAAATCAGGTGAATATGATTTCCAAGTCATTGCCAGTGGTCTTTGAAACTATTTGTTGGATCCAGTTTTGAATTCACCTAGCTTTGAAAGACCAGGAACACCACCCAAAGAGAGAGAAGGATAAATGTTATACTATATTTTTAAAGGAAGAGAATAGACTCTGAAATCATAGCTCAATGAACTTGACAGAGATCCCTGACAAAATTTCAGAACATATTATTATATTCAAAGAAAAGCAATGATGATAAGGAGCCCCCATGGCATCATCAAGAACAGGATGTACTAGGAAACCATATTTCCTTTTCTCATAAGATTACTAGATGGGTAGATCAGGGAAATTCTGTAAATATAGTTTGTCATGGTCTCAGCAAAGTGTTTCCAAAGTCTTTTATAAAATAAAAACATGTGGGTTAGATGGTAGTATAATTAGGTGAATTCAAAATTGGTTGAACATCTGGATCCAACAAATAGTTAATGGCTTAATATCCAATTGAAAGGAAGCTTCTAGTGAAGTGCCCCAGTGATCTGTATATGTTAAAATGTTTATCACCAAATGGGTGATTAGATGGAGCCCAGACTGAAGCAAAAAAGATTCATTTTCCTAAGTTCAAATCTGACCTAAGATACTTATTAGATGAGTGACCCTAAGCAAGTCCCTTCACCAGGTTTGCCTCAATTTCCTTATCTGTAAAATGAACTGAAGAAGGAAATGATCATGAAAACTCCAAATGGGTCATAAAGAATTGGTCACCACTAGAACATAACAACAAAATACATGGCAAATCCCTTCATCATGTTTGCCTCAGTTTCCTTATCTGTAAAGTGAGCTGGAGAAGGAAATGATCATGAAAACTCCAAATGAGTCATAGGAATTGAACACCATTAGAACATAACAACAAAATACATGGCATGCTTATCAATTTTTTTTTTTGCTGAGGCAATTAGGGTTAAATGACTTGCCCAGGGTCACACAGCTAGGAAGTGTTAAGTGTCTGAGATCAGATTTGAACTCAGGTCCTCCTGACTTCAGGGCTGGTGCTCTATTCACTGCACTATCTAGAGGTCCCATGCTTTTCAAATAACATAAACCTAAGAAGGATAGTGAACACACTAAATGATAAGAGTTAAGATCCAAAAATATCTCAACATGCTAAAACATTGGGTTAGATCTCATAAATTAAAATGGATAAATGTAGTCTTATAATTGGGTTTAAAATGATGCCATTAGCACAAAGTAGGGGAGGAAGGCATGGCTAAATATTAGCTTGTCTGAAAAAGATGTAAGGACTTTAGTGGAACACAAGCTCAATTTGAATTAAGACTTTGTTACAGAATGATATGGTTGCCAAGAAAGCTTAAGTTGCTTTCAGAGAGGTTCCATCCTGGTCCAATTACACCCAAAGTATTCTTTTCAATCTTGGGTGCCAAAGTTTATCGAGGGTTTTGGTAAACTGGAGATGATAAATGGAGGATAGAGAAAGACCAAGAGCTCATGCTTTCCTGCTGCTCACAGCATAGCCATTTGTTGTTTATCCTTCATTCTCGATGACATTGAGGGGTGATGTCTTTGCATGAATTGGATTTAAGTGAGTTGAGCTGCACATAATCATCAGCCTTGTGCTTTTTTTTTTTTCCAGAATCATGGGAGACCAGCAACAGGACAAAGGTTAGAACAATGGGTGCCATTTAAGGATCAATTGAAAAAACTGGGGATGAATTTGGAGAAGAAAAGAGTGAGGGGTCATGCCAGCTCTCTTCCAGGATTTGAAAAGCTGTCACATGAAAAAAGAATAAGCTTTGTCCTATTTGACTCTACAGTGCAGAAAAATAGAAGAAAATTTCAAAAATACAAATATAGCCTTCCTGCTGGTAAAACTTCCAAAGGACTCTTCAGAATCCCGTGGTTTTCTTGGTAAAGATACTGGAATGGTTTGCCATTTTCCTTTCCAGTGTGCCCCATTTTACAGATAAGGAACTGAGACAAACAAAAATTAAGTGACTGATACAGGTTACACAGCTAGTAAGAGTCTGGGGTCAGATTTGAACTAAACTAAGAGCTTTTTGACTCCAGACCTAATGTTCTACCCACTACACTAACTAGCTTCTTCCTAGGGATAAGAGCCATGCTAAAGTGTAATGGAAGACCTGAGGAGCTAGTGGTTTTACCCCCTTGTTGGCCATCTCCATTAGGGAAAGGTAGTCTGAGTCTTTTTTGGGAGGCTATTGTTCAAACTAACCTTTTAAAATTCTTTTAAAATAGTATTTTATTTTTCCAAATACATGCAAAAATAGTTTTCAACATTCACCTTTGCAGCATCTTGTGTTCCAAATTTTCCTCCCTACAATTCCTCTTCCCCTTCTCCTAGACAGCAAGTAATCCAATATAAGTTAAACATATTCAGTTCTTCTAAACATATTCCCATATTAGTCATGCTGTGCAAAAAAAAAAAAAAAAAAAACTGATCAAAAAAGCACCAAAAAGAAAAAACAAGCAAACAAACAACAAAGAAAAGGTGAAAGTACTAAGCTTTGATCCATATTTAGTCTCCATATTTCTCTCTCTGAATGCAGATGACTTTCAATTCCAAGTCTATTGGAATTGTCTTGAATCACCTCATTGTTAAAAAGTCACATCCATCAGTTGATCATCACATAACTTTGTTGTTACTGTGTACAGTGCTCTCTTGTGCTCACTTTGTTCAGAATCAGTTTATGTAAATCTTTCTGGGACTTTCTGAAATCAGCCTGATGATCATTTCTTATACCACAATAATACCATTACATTAACATACCATAGCTTATTCAGTCATTCCCCAACTTATGGGCATTCACTCAGTTTCCAGTTCCTTGCTAGGACTGCTACAAACATTTTTGCAATATGGGTCCTTTTCCTCTTTTATGATCTCTTTGGGATAGAGACCTAGTAGAGACAATGCTGGATCAAAGTCTGTGCACTCTTTGTTTTGTTGATAGCCCTTTGGGCATAGTTCCAAATTGTTCTCCAGAATGATTGGATCATTTCACAATTCCTTCAATAATATATTAGTGTACCAGTTTTCCAACATCCCTTCCAGCATTCATCATTATCTTTTCCTTTCATCTTATATAATCTAAGAGGTGTGAAGTGGTATCTCAGAATTGCCTTAAATTGCATCTCCTTAATCAATAGTTGTTGTGGACGCCAATATGTCGAATTGCTCTCTGGGAGGAGATCTGCTGTCTCAACTGCCGCCAACTCTGACCTAGACTCTCCACTCCCTTGCTCAATGTTGCTTCTTTTATTCTCCCAGAGAATGGGCGTGGAATAACTCAGGGGCTTCTGGGAAAAAATACTTCAACCAATGAACTTGCTCCTCTTAAACATTAAGCTCCTCCCCAGAAGTTCAAAGGGGTAAAACTCCCTTCAAAGGCCAGAACTAGAGAATTGTTAAGTACCAACTTAGTAAGAACCTAATATCTCATTATCTCATTAGTACTTAGTAAGAACCTAACAAATAGTGATTTAGGACATTTTTTCATATGACCAGAAATGGTTTTAATATCATTGTCTGGCCATTTATCAACTGGGAAATGGCCTGTATTCTTATGAATTTGATTCAATTTCTGTATGTTTCAGAAATGAAGCCTTTATTAGGAACACTGGATGCAACTACCCCCACTCCCCAGCTTTCTGCTTCCCTTCTAATTTTGGCTGCATTGATTTTGTTTGTGCAAAAAACTTTTTCATTTAATATAATTAAAATGATCCATTTGGCATGTTCTCTAGTTCTTCTTTGGCCATAAATTCCTCCCTCCTCCATAGATCTAAGAGGTAAACTGTCCCCTGTTCCCCTAATTCGCTTATAGTAACTCCCTTTATGTCTAAACCATGAACTCATTTCTACCTTATCTTCGTATATGGTATACTGAGTCTTTGAAGTTGTTGTTAGAAGGGATTCTTATTCAGAGACTGGCTAGATTTCGGGGCACTTCCTTACTCTGAGAGTCTATGAAATTAAAACAACTGACTCTGCAGAGCCCCCTTTTTACCCTTTTGGGCAAAGACACTGAAAAAACACTCCAAATCAATGCAGGCGGAGCTGTGAAGAAGTAGCTATTATGCTGCTGGAGGGGTTCTGAATTGGTATTATCTTTCTGCAAAGCAATTTAGTAATATTCAAAGAAGTTTCAAGTTTCTTCAAATCCTCTGACCTACTGATCCCACTGCAGGGACTATACCCAGAGGATGTACTGAAAGGGGAAGGCTGAGACCTAATTGCACAAAAATAGTCAGAGCAGCATTATTTGTAATATAAAAAAACAAAAAACTGCCAACAGCCCAAATTTTCAGTGGTGCGGGAACAGCTGGACAAATTGTAGTATATGAGCATAATGGATTATTATTGTACTATAAGAAGTGATAAATATGAAGACTATAAAGCAATATTGGATGACTTGTAGAAGCAGTGTAGAAGAGAGAAAGCAAAATCAGAGCAGCCATACAAAAACTCATTCTAATTATGGAGATGAGGAGGAGGAAGAGAAGGAGGAGGATGTAGATCCTGCAAACTCTGGGAATTTTTGCCCCAATTCCCACTCTTACAGGTGAGTTGGATCCCCCAAGATAAGTCTAGGATACTTTCCCCCCTCTAAGTTCTAGGAGTATTCTGAAGGGTATGTGGTTCTTCCTTTAATGCTAATTAATTTTAATTAATTAATTTAATGCTAATTAATTTAACTTGAACCCTCATTCTGATGTATTCTCTCCATTAAGAATCACCAATGACTTTTGCATAAATTTATTTAATCTCGTAACTTCGATTAGCTTCTTAAAAGGGATATTAATTAAAAAGATGATCTTGTCTTGCCATTGGACATCGATACTCTGGAGGACAGAGTGAAGGAAACGACTTTGTGCAGCTCTGCCTTACTTAAATCCAATTCACACACAAGTCAAGATATCACCGGTGATGTCATCTGTCCTCCTCAAAAACGAAGGACAAACAACGACTGAGAAGACATTGCAAGAACAAAAGTACAAACATTTTCCTTCAAAACCAAAATGTACCTAGACCATCTTGGTCTCTGAGGGCAGTGAGCTAAAAGCTTAAAGCAATTTCTATTGTCCCATCAAGTTCACATCTGAATTTTGCACAGCTGATGGGCCCAGTTGCTCTCTTATTGTAGGAGACGGCATCTTAGATTTTGGGGATAGAGGCAACTAGGTGGTACAGTGGATAGATGCTGATCCTGGAGTCAGGAAGAGCTTAGTTCAAATATGACTTTAGCCACTTACTAGCTATGTGATACTGGGCAAATCATTTAATCCTATTTGCCTCAGTTTCCTCATCTGAAAATAAAATGGAGAAGGAAATTGCAAACCACTCCAGCATTTTTCCAATAAAATCCCAATGGGGTCACAAAGAATCAGACACAATGGAGAAATGACTAAACATTCTACCCCAAGCTGTGCTATTGCCCTATATTTGGCACGAATTCTGGTTCCAGGTTTCAAGTAGCTCAACATGCCAGTCTTTTGAAGGTCACAAGGTCCCAGCTTTCTCCAATACTCCTTCCCCTAAATTTCAGAAAGAACAAACATTTAAAAGTCAAAGAACAAAGCCCTATTTTCACAAGCTATATTTTGTGCCTCAGTAGGCAGGGAGGGGCGATCGCCTCTTTCTATCCAGAGGCATACAATATATCTAGCACTTGAACACAGAGAAGCAAGAAAGAGAAGAAGGTTGACCTGGGCCAGGGAGTGCTTTTGAACACATCTTTAGTTCTGGTTCAGCAGCCTATTAAAAAGTCTGCCTTTTCACTACCACCTGGGTAGCAAACCACAAACAGAATACCTGAGAATGTTCTGTACTGGAGAGGAGGGCCCTATAATTACACATCATCACATATTTCTGGAAGCAAGCTCCCTAGCATCTTCTACATGAGTTCACAGCAAGCAGAGGATGGGATACCACTAGCCAGACCCCCATTATCTAAAATAACAGAAAGAAAATCTGCAAAATAAAATGCACAGAAGAACAATGGTTTCATATCAATCCATCAGAAAGCTTTGATTATACACCTGCTATGTGCTCGGAACAGAAAACCAAAAATGAAACAGTTCTTACTCTCAGGAAGCTTATATTCTAAAGTGAGCTAACATGGATAGATATACAGATAGATGGATAGATAGATAGATAGATAGATAGATAGATAGATAGATAGATAGACAGATAGATGGATGGATAGATAGACAGACAGACGGACGGATAGATAGATAGATAGATAGATACACACATACATATATAGATAGACTAATAAGACAGAGATAATTAGATAGCAAGATAGAGAGAGATAGAGATATAATATAGAGAGATTAGATAGACTGATAGACAGATAGATAGATAGACAGACAGACATGGAATGGATATAGTAGAGAGATAGGTAGAACCTAGACAGACATAGACAGGACGGATAGAAAGAGATATAAATGTAGACATAGAGATAGAATATAGATATTGTTATGAATAAAGATAGATATAAATATAGATAGAGAAGGAAAAAACAAAGCACTCTAATTCCTTGCCAAGAAAACCCCAAATAGAGTCATGAGTAATAGGGCACACCTGAAGAATGATTGAATAACAACATAGATACAGATATAGAAATAGATATAGATATAGAAATACTAAGCAGACACCAGGGACTCTGGGATAGGAAAATACCAGAGCCTGATAGGGATTGGGAAAAGGAACCAGCTAAGGCTTCCCGAAGAAGGTAATACATGAGATGAGTATTGAATGAAACCAGATATTCCAAGAAGTGGAGATCCCTTCTAGGCTTTGAGAGAAGCCACTGCAGAGGAGATGGAAAATTGTGTGTGAGAAGCTATGTAGGGCAGGATGACTGGTTCATAGCACAAGTGGAGGGATAATGTGTATCCAAACTAGAAAGATAAGAGGTAGTTGGATTGTACAGATCTTTTAATGCTATATAGAGGAGTTTATTTTGATCTTAAAACTCATAGGGAGTCCCTGGATTTGACTGAATACGGAAATGACAAAGCCAGATCTGGAAAATTACTTTTCTTTCTTTTCTTTTTTTTTTTTTAACTGATAAACATATTTACTTTTTCCATCTCTATAAAATCTCTCTCGATAGTATTTTTTCCAATAAAAAGTCAAGATTGTTTTCAACTTTCATCTTGGTAAGATTTTGAGTTTCAGATTTTTTCTCTCTCCCTCCTTCACCTTCCCCCTCCCCAAGACAGCAAGCAATCTGATATAGGTTGTAATGTACAATCATTTTAAACATATTGCCATATTAGTCATATTGGGGAAAAAAAATCAGAACACAAGAGCAAAACTACAAGAAAGAAAAAGCAAACAGACAAACAAACAAAATAGGTAAAAGTACTATGCTTCAATTCACATACAATCTCCACAAATGCCCCATGGAAGACACTATCTTTCCCGAGTCTATTTAAATTGTCTTGGATCATTCATTGTATGCCGAGAAGAGCTAAATGCATCACAGCTGATCATCACGCAACCTTGCTGTTACTGTGAACAATGTTCTCCTGGTTCTGCTCACTTCACTCAGCATAAGTTCATGTAAGTCTTTCCAGGTTTGAAATCATTACATGGAAGGAAGACTGGAGAAAGAACAGATGATGCAGGAAGATCAATTAGGATGTATTGCAATGGTCTGAACAAGAGGGGATGAGCATGTTGGCTATATGGTCTGGCCTTGGGTCTTTTCTTGACCCACATACTGGTTGTGATCCTGGACAAATTGCATAGGACAAAGTGATCCTAGATCCTAGGCAAGCCTCTCGGGGCTCTCTCTCGGTAACTGAGATCAGAGTTTTTGGAGAAGATATAGTTTCTATTGATAGGTAGAGTTTCTCCACAGCTTCAGTCAAAAAATCAAAAAAATAAACCATTTATGATTTCTTCCATAGACATTGATTTTTTCAGCATGAAGTGGTATTGAGAAGAGTGAAACTTAAGCTAGCTTCCTCATCCTGATTTGTAGAATCACAAAGGATCTCAAAACTGAAAAGCTCAGAGTTCAGCCCATCCTTGAACAGAATTCTCTCTGCAATATCCTTTGTCCCCTGCACTATTGTTCTAAGTGCCTTATTGGTCCGTTGCATCCAACCTCTGCTTCCCACAGCTGCCAACATGAAGATACTAAAGGTTGGACCTGCCCGTGTCACTCCTCATCCCAAGAAACTTCAGTGACCTCTTATTGCTTCAAAGATCAAATACAAATAAATTGTCTCTTTAAAAAATGAATTAATTTAAAACAAAAAATAGAAAAATTTATAACTAAATTTCAATATAATTTGCTTCCTTTGTAACTCTATGTATTTTCTTTTATGCATTTAAAAACACTTTTTTCTGAGAGTAGATCCTTGTGTTTTTTGCCAATCTGCCAAAGGGGTCTAAGGATACCCAAGAAAAAATGTAGAATCTCTTGATTGTGGAGATGCCAAAGGCCCCCAGAGTCTGTCCATTGGCTCTCCCATTCTTTTGCCAGATGGCTTCCTTCTGTAGTCATGCTTGTCTCTGATGATATCCTCTATACCATTTGTCCTACACAATTGCTAATACGCTCCAGCCTACTCACACCCACTGTGTGCCTTCCATCGCCCTTTGAGTGACATTCTAAGTAGACAAGTAGGTAGATACAAATCTGCCTGCACTCAAGACCGTCTCGAGTCCTTAATCATCCAACTGACTATGGAACATAAAGGCATCATTTGATTTGCTAACAGGTTTCTTACTGACAGTAGTCAAAACAAGAATGAGTTTTGCTTCTTTCCAACTCAAGAAACACAGCG
Organism: Sminthopsis crassicaudata; assembly: GCF_048593235.1. Classification (NCBI taxonomy): domain Eukaryota; kingdom Metazoa; phylum Chordata; class Mammalia; order Dasyuromorphia; family Dasyuridae; genus Sminthopsis; species Sminthopsis crassicaudata. The sequence goes on along the minus strand of NC_133617.1, from coordinate 21,381,620 downwards.
TTCGTGATTCAGTTCCAGAGATAGAGATCGCCTACCTTCCTATGGTTAACTCACTTAAATTCCTCCTAGTGTAACGATCCATTTTGTAGAATTATCTGATTCTAGTCTTTGGATTTTTTCCCTATGCCCACCGCTGACTGTGTTGTCGCCCCTCAGAGGCACCTCCTAGAGTAAGGGAAAGGAATAGAGATTAACTCTGGTGCCAACTTTCTGCCCACTATATCATAATGCCTCTCTTCCAGACATTAACGCCCAAAACTGACCAAGTTGAATGGCTGAGCAATATATTGAGGAAAAAAGTATTTATTAAGTGTTTACTCCAAATCAGGCATTGTACTGAAGACACAAACACAAAGGGAAAGACATTCTCTACCTCAAAGAGTTTACAGTCTTACAGTAAAAGATTATATATGTATAATATATATATATATATATATATATATATATATATACATATTATAGAGAGATAGAGAGACAGAGAGAGGCAGAGACAGAGAAAGAGACAGAAACAGAAACAGAAACAGAGAAACAGAGAGATGGAGCAGCAACCAGGGAAGATGTTTTTGAATGGTGATAGCCAAAGGGCAATTGATATGTTTGTTACATGAATAATAGTATTAATTGGAATATTTTTCCTAGAGCTAAGAGAAAGACTACAAAGATTATGAGAGAATAAGACTGTGGGGAATCTAAATTGGGTTAGCTATGGAAACACCAGTTAGGGTCTTCTGCTATTTACAAAGGTCATAGTAAAACTGACAAAACAATCAGAAGCATCCGCAATCAAAAAGAGAGTGGAACAGCTGGTACAGTTTTCAGGAAAGTGTGAGGAACGTACACAACTTGCAATTCCATGCATCTCCAAGAAGCTCCATCCCCGTTCTAATCTTTGGATTTTTTTTTCCTATGCCCACTGCTTTCTGTGTTGTCACCCTTGATTCCCCAGAGGCATAAAATGGCATGGATGAAACCATTCATTAGAATAAGACTTATAGATGCTTGTTATTTTTTTTCTGTAGATGGCAGGAGAAGGTGTTGAACATCTAGAGTAGGCAACTGGGACAATCCCTTCCTTTGATTGATAAGGAGGGGGTACTAAATCCTTAGATTCAGAATGATAGAACTTAATTTGGAATCCCGGTCACTATCTGTGAACTTTTTCAAGACACTGAATTACCTTGCCATCAGTTTCCTTATCTACAAAATGCATCATTGGATTAGATAGCCTTGGATCTTCTTCCAGATCTGTCTCTACAGTACCATGATTCCATGGGTCACAATCTCCCTGAGCCTAAGTCTTCTCCTCTATAGGATGAAGGGGTCAGATTAGTTGGTCACTAAAACACTTCCAACCATAGATTCATGACCCTATAATCTGTACCATGATTCCATGGGTCACAATCTCCCTGAGCCTAAGTTTTCTCCTCTATAGGATGAAGGGGTCAGATTAGTTGGTCACTAAAACACTTCCAACCATAGATTCATGACTCTACAATCTGCATCTCTACTCCAGATAAATGGAGGGAGTCCCCACATCAAAATATGAATCCAATGAAATATTTTACCTAAAAACTGACTCTCAGTCTTTGCATCTCATCCCCACTTCTCAATACTTTGGCTACAGTGAGCAAAGTTATTCTCTCTGTGAAAAGTCCTCCTTTATTCCAAGTTACCCCATGGAAAAGTGCTCAATGGTCATGAATGGTGGGAATGAACGACCTTGATGAAACCCACAAGGAAAAATCCCATCATGGGCTAATTAATCCTCCCTTGGACATCCAGCTTTGAAAGCCATGGAAAGGCTCCAGGGGAAACTTGCTCTTTGCTGCCATCTGGTGGTTAGGCTGGCAGAGTTGCCCAGATCCCTTGTTAGGGTTCTTTAGTTTTTTGGTGGGTGGACCTCCCCAGGTTAGGGGTTCTGCTGAAGTCTGTGAACCCCCTTTCAGAATCATGGTTTTGAGTGTATCAAATAAAATTATTAGGATTACAAAAGAAACAAATTATGCCAAAATACACAAAATACACAAATTTTATATGTATATATATACATATATATAATATATGTATATATATGCACACACACACAAACTAACACTCAAGTTCCCAATGCCTAAGAAATAAAGGAGTTGGCCCTTTTCTCTATTGTAAAACATTTGTTAAGCTTTTATTGTGCATCGTGATATTAGGATAAAGAATGAAGCAATCTCTACTTATAGGAAGTTTACATTCTAACAGGAGACAAGTGCATCTATAAACATTTGCAGAATAAATATAAGAACAATAAATACAAGGTATTTTTGGAGAGAACATTGACAGAAAGGCAGAGATGAGAAATGGAATGGCGTACGTAGGGAAAAGAGAGGAAACTCATTTGGCTGGACCCTAGAGTGGGAGAAGGAGAGTACAGAATAATAAAGTGGGAAAGGTAGATTGAGACCGGGTTGAGAAGAATTTAAAAATCAACTTAAAATCAGATCGATTTTAGAAAAAACCTGGAAAGATTTACATGAACTGATGTTGAATGAATAAGCAGAACCAGGAAAATATTGTACACAGCAACAGCAAGATTAAGTGGTGATCAACTATGATAGACTTGGTTCAGTGATCCCAGGCAATCCCGATAAACTTTGGATGGAAAGCGCCATCTACATCCAAAGAGAGAAATTTATGGAGACTGGATGTGGAAAAATGCACACTATTTTCACTTTTCCTTTTCTCTTTCTTTTTTCTTTCTCATGGTTTTTCCCTTTTGTTCTGATTTTCCCCCAACCTGACTCATATAGGAATATATAAAAAATGAATGTATATGTATAACCTAAAACAAAATAGAATAAGAAAAAAAAAAAAAAAGCAACCAGAGAGGTCTTAACAAGGGTATGCTGATAAATGATAACAACTCTGGGGTAAATATAGTGTGAGATGCTGTTAAGTTTAAAGGGCATGATTGACATTTTCTCGACAATCAAAAAACCAATAAGTTAAGTCCTGATTATGCTCACATTGAAAATTGAATGATTAGTTCTCGTGATCCATTTTGAGCTAGCTCCGGCACGTACTTGGTCTTATCCCACTGTTACTTCTCAGGATAGCATACACATGACCTGCTGTCTATTTGGCTTCTGGGAAGCACCTCCAATATCTCTTTTTTCTCTCAAACACACAGACACAGATGGACAAAAGAAACCGAATCATCTGTAAAATGAGAAGATTGGACCAGACGTTCTGAGCACACCTCCAGCTTTTTGTCAATAGATATTGACAATGGAAGCAGCAAGTCTAACTTCTTCACTTTACATATTGAGAAGGAGAGAGGGAGGGATATTGATTTGTCCAAAATCACAAAAAGTAAGTAATTGTAAAGCTAGGATTCAAACTTCAGATCTATTCAGTAGTTCTGCAAACGGCAAACAAGTATTAATCTCCTTGGCCAGTATAATAATACTTATAGGTTATTGCATTTTATGCTGTCTTTCTGTCAACACATCCTTTTGACGGTCTTTTGTATTTATCATTTCTTTTATGTAGGAAATAAATAGTTGTCCTATCCCTGATTTGGATTGAATATTGAGCATTTCCCACTCTCTTTTTGCTGGATACTTTGACTCCATCTTTCTTGCTCTCTCTTCCCTCTCTCTCTTTCTCTGTCTCTTATCTCTTTCTCTCTCTGTCTCTGTCTCTCTCTCTCTCTCTCTCTCTCTCTCTGTCTTTCTCTCTGTCTCTCTCTGTCTCTCTCTCTGTCTCTGTCTCTGTCTCTCTCTCTCTCTGACTCTTCCCCCTCCCCCCTCTCTCTGTCTCTCTCTGTCTCTCTCTCTCTCTCTCTGTCTCTCTCTCCTCTCTGTCTCTCTGTCTTTCTCTCTGTCTCTCTGTCTCTCTCTCTGTCTCTCTCTCTGTCTCTCTGTCTCTCTCTCTCTCTCTCTCTCTGTCTTTCTCTCTGTCTCTCTCTGTCTCTCTCTGTCTCTCTCTCTGTCTCTGTCTCTGTCTCTCTCTCTCTCTCTGACTCTTCCCCCTCCCCCCTCTCTCTGTCTCTCTCTGTCTCTCTCTCCTCTCTCTCTCTCTGTCTTTCTCTCTGTCTCTCTGTCTCTCTCTCTGTCTCTCTCTCTGTCTCTCTCTCTCTCTCTCTCTCTCTCTCTCTCTCTCTCTCTCTCTCTCTCTCTCTCACACACACACACACACACACACACACACACACACACACACACAAAATTTTCTCCAAGGTTTTCTGGTACAGGAAGAGGAAAGGGATATAAAATGCCAAAAAGTCAGAGAGTTTGATCCTTCTTGGCTATTCAAGATCTCTCAAAATGCCTATTTACAGCTAGAGCAGAAGTGCCCCTTGATGGGGTTTCCAATGTGACTTTGCATCTGCTGGCCTACCTCATTTCAACTCCATGGAAAAAAATGTTGGATACCCTCAGATTCCAGTCCCTCTTCCCCCATGCTTTCCTGCCTTCTATGTAATATCTTCTCTTTTAGATTACAAATTCCTTGAGGAATTTTTTTAATTAATCGCATACTCAGTTTAGCACAGTTTCTGCCACACATAGATGCTTAATACAATTTGTTGGACTGGATTGGGTTGGATTAGAAAGAATCACCCCAGCCCCTTGGATCTGTGGGTAGCTGCTATTTTCAAGATAAAAAATAGGAACAAAATATTCTCTGCCCTCAAGGTGCTTGCATTCTACAGAGAGAAGAAATGAGTTAATTGCTTTACATGTTTAAATTTATCTTAAATAAAGCCTCAAACTAAAAAACAAAATAAAAAACTGGGAAACAAATCATGTATCTACACTGGGGACCTTCTCGTAGAAAAGGTACAAACTAAGAACAGAAGAGGGGGCTGAATACAAACCCTTTTTATATTTTGCAATTTGGACAATTTTTCTGGTCCTGTTAATAAATATTTAATCACGTACTGCAACCCGCTTAACCATGACTTATGCCATTATTTCCAGAATGTCAAAATATAAATGAACTAAAGGTTGGAGGGCTGCCCATTAAATCTTTAAGAGGCACAGCTCCTTATTTTCTGAAGCCATTCAAATGTCACCCTGAGACAAATTGTTCTATTAACCTAGAATAGTCAGTCCTCAGCAGGTTCCACCTGGGCACACTGGCAGCCGTTACCTGCTGCATTTCATGCCAACAGAAATGAGAAGTCAGACTTTTCTGGGTAAGGATGCTAAGATAATCTACAGTAGTCCCTGCCTAATTCCTTCATCCTATGTTTTTATGGCCTGCATAACGTCCTCCACCATCTCCTTTACAACTCCAACACAGTGCAGACTTTCTTTGCAAAGGGATACAAGGGGCCTTGCATGCAATCTGAGAATTCTTACAGTTGTTACCTCAAGGGAGCGCAGATTTATGGAACTGTTGAAATTGTGTTTTCCTGAACAAATTTGCTCTGAAACTCTGAGATCAGAGTTATTGTTAGGAGTTTTTTTTTTACTTGTGTCATCAATTCAACTAAATAAAACTAGAGTGTTCCAGCTTTTCAGTAAAATAAAATTCTTCCCACTGAAATAGAATTAAAATTCAGAGACAGTGAATCAGTCAACAGGCATGTATTGAGAAACTATTGGGTGTAGTAGTGGAATACAACACCCAAACCGAATGGAAGGTAATCTCAGAAGAAGGCAAAGAGGTGGCTCAGTGGATAGATCCCTGGTCATAGAGTCAGGAAAAGCCTTAGACACTGAGTAGTTGTATGACCTGAGCAAGTCAACTTTCCTCAACAGCAAAATGAGGATAATAAAAGCACCTAGCTCATTGTTATTGTTTGCCCTTCATTTTCAAAAATGACCATGACATTGGGGATGTCATGTGCCATGACATGCAAGTGAATTGGATTTAAGTAAGGGAGGACTGTGCAAGGTCACCTGCCTCACTTTCCCCTCCAAGTCATCTGGGTCCAGTAGCCAGATATAGATCAGGATGATTAGAGGCAGCAAGAAACCTTGGCCTTTTTAAGCTAAAGTCTTTCCCAGGTCTCAGTTTGACCTCTCTCCTAGGATGGTTGTAAAGATCAAATGAGAAAATATTTTTAAACATTTAATGCCCTTTCTGGCATATAATAGGCACTTGATAAATGCTTGTTTTCTTTCTTAATAGAAGACAAGTGGATTCCCCTATCTGCTTCTACATTCAGTGTATCTGAATATGTGGTTTGGTTGGAGTATATCTTAAAATCCCATCTCACATAGGCATGTAGCTGGAAGAAGGAGTATTTTAAGAGGCAAATAATGTCTTAGTGTTATTATTAAAATAATTTTGATCTTGTAGACCCACTCAAAGGATCTTTTAAAAATATTATTTTCCCCCAATTATGTTTAAGGTATAAAAACAATTTTAAACATTCTTTTTATGTTTTTTTAAATTTTGAGTTCTAAATTTTTCCCTCTGTCCCTCACATCCTCCTTCCCTGAGGCGGTAAACAATTTGACATGAATTCTACATGTGCAATCATTCTCCTCTCAGAGGGTCTTAGAGATTTCCAAGAGCCTTCAGAGCACATTTTGAGTAGCTCTGCTCTGGGTGAAAGGCTTTAAAAGCTCAACAGAATCACTTAGATTTTATCCTAGACAAATAAGATCATCAGAGAATCACAGAATGGCACTCTATCGTACATTTATTGCCTTGTTTCTACCCTGAGAGGGAACAGGATGCACCTTCTCCAGTGTAAGCTCATCCCTTTTAATCTCATCATCATGCTGCTAATTCAAGCCTGGAATTACATCTCTCCCCTCTAAAATGAATACCAAACTCCTTTTAGTGCTTTCCTTTATAGGGGGCAGAAACTAGATTCTCAGATCATTCCACCTTACATCCATTGTTCTGCTTGGTTTCAGCTTGTGGAACAAGATGTTCCCCCTCCCCAGTGATTACCCCTCAGTGTCCCATCTTCCTCCTCCCCCTACTTTCCTACCTCTTTTTGTGTGTAGTTTCTTCCTTAAGATTGTAAGATTATTGAAGTTGGGGATTCTTTCTTTTTATTAATTTTATATTTAGCACAAGGCCAAACACATCATTGCAGGTGCTTAATAAATGTTTATTAGAATGTCGGAGTGGGGAGTGACCTTAGAACAGAGAATGTCAGAACCGACATTCTAATGTCTGATATGACATCCTAGAACTGGGAGGGACCTTAGAACACAGAACATTAGCTGTGGAAAGAAACTTAGAACAGAGAATGTCAGAACCGACATTCTAATGTCTGATATGATATCCTAGAACTGGGAGGGACCTTAGAACACAGAACATTAGCTGTGGAAAGAAACTTAGAACAGAGAATGTCAGAACCGACATTCTAATGTCTGATATGATATCCTAGAACTGGGAGGGACCTTAGAACACAGAACATTAGATGTGGAAAGAAACTTAGAACAGAGAATGTCAGAACCAACATTCTAATGTCTGATATGATATCCTAGAACTGGGAGGGACCTTAGAACACAGAACGTTAGCTGTGGAAAGAAACTTAGAACAGAGAATGTCAGAACCGACATTCTAATGTCTGATATGATATCCTAGAACTGGGAGGGACCTTAGAACACAGAACGTTAGCTGTGGAAAGAAACTTAGAACAGAGAATGTCAGAACCGACATTCTAATGTCTGATATGATATCCTAGAACTGGGAGGGACCTTAGAACACAGAACATTAGATGTGGAAAGAAACTTAGAACAGAGAATGTCAGAACCAACATTCTAATGTCTGATATGATATCCTAGAACTGGGAGGGACCTTAGAACACAGAACGTTAGCTGTGGAAAGAAACTTAGAACAGAGAATGTCAGAATCAACATTCTAATGTCTGTTATGACATCAACAGAACTGGGAGGGATCTTAGAACACAGAACATTAGATGTGGAAAGAAACTTAGAACAGAGAATGTCAGAGCTGAGAGAGAGTTCTGAACATGCTACATAAGGACTCTGGAAAGGACTTGATCTAGTTCAACCTTCTCGTTTTAGAGGAAATGGATTTCAGAGAAGGCCTATTGCAAAATGAAAGCAAACATTCTGGAAAATAAGATGCACTAAAACTAAGAGTTTTGATGATTCATCCCTCAAATGGATGCCTTCCAGATTGGATTTACCCAGGCAAAGAGAATACAATAACTCTTGCAATTACCTGGAACAGTAGTAAAATATTAACTTTAGCATTGCCTAAAAAATAAAATTCTCCAACAAGGCAGATGTACATTCTTCCAAATAGTTCTTTACACCTAAGTGTGATCCTTAAGAAATCTCAAAAGCTACCATTGCCTTTTCCCATTAAAAGATATACGGATGAACATGTGTTCAATTTCGTTCTATTTTTTCAAATTTTCACACATATATTATCTTATTTGAGTCACGCAAAATCTTATGCTGCTCCTGACATCATCCTCTGACACATAATGTGAGTCTCCCAACAAATGGGTCCACAAATCCATAACTCATGAGCCCCCACCAATGTGTTTAGCCACTCAAAGGATGAGATTAGTTAAGAATGAAATTATTTTATGAAATGCCATAATAAGAAAACTAGCAGGGGCAACTGGGTGGTGCAGTAGATAGAGCACCAACCCTGAAGTCAGGAGGACCCGAGTTCAAACCTGGTCTCAGACACTTAACACTTCCTAGCTGTGTGACCCTGGGCAAGTCACTTAACCCCAACTGCCTCAGGGGGAAAAAATTAGAAAAATAGCAAAAAAAAATTCTCTCATAAATTTAACAGATATTCTCCCCAAAGATGCAATATTAGTGGTAAGAATGGACACATTTAAGGAATCCATAGGGAAAAGGATATAGATAGATAGATAGATAGATAAATAGATATAGATATAGATATATAAAACACATAAGATCAAGATATATATATGAAGGGGCAGCTAGGTGGCACAGTGGGTAGAGCACCAGCCTTGAAGTCAGGAGGACCTGAGTTCAAATTTGACCTCATCCATTTAACACTCCCTAGTTGTGTGACCCTTAGCAAGTCACTTAACCCCAATTGCCTCAGCCAAAAGAAAGAGAAAGAGAGACAGAGAGAGAGAGAGAAACAGACAGAGAGAGAGAGAGAGAGAGAGAGAGAGAGAGAGAGAGAGAGAGAGAGAGAAAGGAGAGAGACAGAGAGACAGAGACAGAGAGACAGAGACAGAGACAGAGAGAGAGACAGAGAGAGAGAGACAGACAGACAGACAGACAGACAGAGAGAAAGGAGAGAGACAGACAGACAGACAGACAGAGAGAGAGAGAGAGAGAGAAAGGAGAGAGACAGAGACAGAGAGACAGAGAGAGAGAGAGACAGACAGACAGACAGACAGAGAGAAAGGAGAGAGACAGAGAGAGAGACAGAGAGACAGAGAGAGAGAGAGAGAGAGAGAGAGAGAGAGAGAGAGAGAGAGAGAAAGGAGAGAGACAGAGAGACAGAGACAGAGAGACAGAGACAGAGAGACAGAGACAGAGACAGAGAGAGAGACAGAGACAGAGACAGAGAGAGATGTGAAGGGATATGTGTATATATGTCTATAAATATCTATATCTATCTATCTATTCTGTCTGTCTATCCTTTCTATCTCTCCATCCTGTCTTTCTATCTATATCTGTTGGGAACATATGTGATCAGGGCAACTCATGCTTCTGACATGATGGGCTGCTGATGTCTTCTAAATACTTCATCATACTTCTGACATCAGGAATTATAGTTTCCAGTATCTTTACCTTCTCTCAGATGAAATTGTTGGCTGCCTGGCTCTTCCTCAGGGAAAAACAGGTATTACCAAAATTGCTTAGCTTAAAGCACTCTCTAACATTAATGAAAAACAGAATCCCTTGCCTGGGAGCTACCTATAAGTCGCCCCTGTTTTGTTGCTCCAAATTTTGGACTCCAGAGATTTTCTCTTTTAAGATTCCCAGGCTCTTTAGAGTAGAGAACAAGAACAACATTCTCCCAGTTCTCCCAGGACCCTTAGACTTATTCCCAGATCCATAGCCTGGTTTCAGTTTGTTAGAGACCACATCCTCATTGCATATATTATCCAGTTTTCAATCCCTGAAGCCCAGACTATAAGACAAATAGCGGTTATTTGCCCATCAACTACCAAAAACTCAGAGATTCGGACTTCTGAAGTTTTCCAACTCAAAGTCTTTTCATCTTGTTCATGTAGATAATATAGTTGGAAAAAAATACCTAGAGAGGATGACAAGCCTTGGAGAGAGAAGCAGTATCTTCCCTGTTCCGTATCATCCCTGTATTATTAAGGTGGAGATGTGGCTGGTCCATGAGTAAGACAAGTTTTATAATTTACATTTTACAGATAAAGAAACTGAGATAGAATAATTAACGTGTCAAAGGTGATGCACTGAATGCAGTAAGGGGGTAAAGCATCCCATCATGCCATAAGAAAGTTGGTTGAAGAGCTAGGGTGCTTAGCCTGAAGAAGAAAAGACCAGGAGTGGGGTACTGGGGGATAGCTCTCCTCAGAGATATAGAAGGCTAAAAATTAGAAGAGAATTAGACTTGGTTTTTTGGTCTCAAGAGGTAGACTCAATGAAAGTATAGAACTGTCTCACAGTCTGTAAGTGGAATGAGCTGCCTGGAGGATTAATGATTTCATTCATTTATTAAGTGCCTCATGTGCCAGGAAGGATGTTAAGGGCTTTAAATATATCTCATTTGACCTTCACAGTTACCTTTGGAGATGGTTCAAACTGAGACTGGGGAAGGAACTTAGCTTAAAAAGGTCAAGGCTCCCACTGCATCCAGGGCCATCTCCAGTTATCTTGGTCTATATCTGGCTATTGGACCCAAATGGTTCCAGAGGAGAAAGTAAGGCTGGTGACTTTGCGCATAGACCACTCTCACTTAAATCCAACTCACCTGTGTGTCATGGTATCACCTCATTGAGGTCATGGTGATCTTCAAGAACGAAGGACAAACAACAAGAAGCATTTGTGAAACATCAACTCTGAACCAGACAAGAGACAGCATGATGTAGGGGTTAAAGAGCTAACACAGAGTGAAGAAGTCCTGGGTTCAAATCCCATCTCAGGCCAGGTGACCCTCCCAAGTCACTTCATTTCCACGAACCAGGCAACTTTCTGGGACCGTAAATTGCCACACAGTTCTTGATTTGCATTTAGATGAAATTTCCTCCCTGGAATTTCCCAACACCAGTGAAAACACATCTGGTCCAAATCATTTTGGCCAGCAATGCTCAGCACTTGGACACACAAAGAGGAAGAAGACTGACCTTGGATTACTTTCAATCCCCTTCTAATTGGTCTCCTGGCCACAAGCCTCGCCCCTCTCCACACAGTTGCCAGAGAAGTGCTTTGTTCTAAAGCACCATTCTGATCATGTCCCTACCCTGTTCAATAAACCTGAGTGGTTTCCTAACAATCCTAGGACCCAATATGAAATTTATATTTGACTTTTAAAGCCTTCACTCCCTGGTCCCACCTGTCTTTATGGCCTTCTTCTAGATTACTTCTTCTTGTTCCTCATACATGACAATCTGTCTCCCATGTTTGTGCCTTTGTGCTGGCTACCCATGCCTTCCCTTCTCGCCTTCCTACTCTCTTTACTATAATATACTCCCTCATCACTTTTACCTCTTACATTTCCTGGCTTCCTTTAAGAATCAGCTCAACATTTTCTTCTGCAGGAAGCCCCTTCTGCCTGCATCCCACCTCTAGCTACAATTTTTTTCCTACCGCCAAATCACCTTAAATTTATTTTACATCTAATTGTCTCAAATAGTAGGCTGCTATTTGGCTGAGGCCCCAGGGACCGGTGACCTGTACCAACCTCTATCTTTGGCCTTTTTGCTCTGAGTTAGTTTTTTAGAGTTGTCTTGAGTGCCCAGTAAGAAGAAGAGGCTCCCTAATTCTCACAGTCATTGATTTTTTAACCCTCCACCTTGGCTATTCTTGGGAAAGTTGTTATTTGCAGGTTGCCAATTATAGAAACAATTCTTGTGAAGGGATCCATGAATACGCCATCCAAGATGCCCTGAAGAGAGCAATACAAATTAATCTGAGTCTTCACCTACTCCTTCATCATTCAAGATCAGCTGGCCCTTTTGGAAAGGGAAGGATTTACTTCATAGGACCATGGATTTATAGCTGCAACTTTGAGAGATCATCCGTTCCAAATGAGAAGGAAACTGATGCACACAGAGGTAATGGGATGTATCAAAGGTCATACAGATAAAATAAGAAAGCTGGGATTTGAACCCGACACCTTGGATTCTAAATCCTATGCTTTTTGCATTAATTACTGGCCTTTCCAACTTCTTTCACTCTCAAAATTTCAGTCATCTATACCAAGGGTTCTTAACTTTTCTATGGGTCACAGACCCCACTGGTAAGCCGGTGAAGTCTATGGACCTTTCTCAGAATCATCTTTTTAAATGCAAAAATAAATACATAGGGTTACCAAGGAAATCAATTATAATGTCTCTCTTGCTGTCTCATCCTGAACTTCCCTCATTGACTAGGGTCTCCTCATCCTGGAATATCCAACCATCTCTTCTGACCTTTGCAACATGAAATATTCCACTGCATGATCCACTCCTTTCTCCCTCCCATTGATGAGCTCCTCTTAAGGACTCTATTTTATAGAGGGAGCCCAGGCCTACCTTCACTCTCTGTAAAGGGCTAGAACTGAGCAGATGTACTTAACCTAGATGCAAGGTAACCTAGCACTTAGGGTAATTACCGATTGGACAATTCTCTATTAACATGTTTGGAGGATGACCCTACTCAACTCTATGCTGGCTCGATCTGTGAGTGTGGTGAAAGAAGGGAGGAGAGATCAGTGGGTGGAGTAGAAGAGGCAGGATCATTCTTGGGCAGTGGAGAGAGAGGAAGGAGGTGTGGAGATTCCTAGATCTAATCCCCTGGCAGCGACCCTAAAAGACCAAGAATAAAGACTTTTGCTGATCCTGATTCCAGCTGATTCTAAGATATCCAGGGTCTCAACAACTCTCCTCTCAGCCCTTTTCCCAACTTAACAACTTCAAAATCACTTCCTCTCCCCTTGTTATTGGATGCTCTTATTCCATCCATATACCCTCTATTTCTACTTTTCAACTTCTTATTCCATGTCATCTTTCTTGATTAGACAGTAAGATACTTGGTACATAATAAGTGCTTAAATACATGCTTGTTCCCTTCCTTCCTCATCAATATAAGACATAATTATCAAAACATACTTTTTTGGGGAAGCAATCAGAATTAAATGACTTTCTAGGGTTAATAGCTAGTAAGTGTCTGAGGCCACATTTAAATTCAAATCCTCTTAACTCCGGAGCCAGTGCTCCATCCATTCCAACCACCTACTTACTCCTCCAAAATATACACTTTTTACTGACTCCAGATTAAGAGTTCTATTCTATACCTTTAAATTACCTCTTGGTGTAATATTAAAGACAATCTTTGAACACTTTTCTTAAGAAGCATGTTATAGTGGAAGACCACAAACACTTGACTGTGGCCATTACTAAAAGAATAGTCTTCTTGCTTCATAAGATGCAAAGTTTCTTAGTTTTCAATATTCAAAGATTCCTGGGAAGTCCTTTTCCTGACATTTGTTAATTTTTTTTTCTTTTAGACATATTATTAGGAACAGTATAACTAGACACCTGCAAGCAAAAAATAAAAATAAAATTAAAAAAAAAGCTTCTTAAGCAGGATTCATCATCAGGGACTGTCTTTAAATAGTTCTAGACTCATTCCACTAGCCAGAGTGATTTTTAAGGATTCCAGATACAAATAGAATACCATAAAATAACAGATTCTCAGACTTGGACAGACCCTCTAAAATCATATAGATCAACCCAGACAATGGACTAGAATCCCCATTTCAATATCCCTGACAAATGTGTGTCTAGTTTCTGCTTTAAGACTTCTAGTAGGGATGGAGGGTAAGGGATTCATTTATTTCGTTAAATGTCCATCTTCTTCCCTGGAAAATGATGCTCATTCTTGCTGGGTAAGTCACTCTTGGTTGCATACCAAGTTCCTTAGCCTTTCGGAATATCATGTTCCAGGCCCTGCGTTCTTTTAATGTGGACGCTGCTAGATCCTGTGTTATCCTTATTGTGGATCCTCCATATCTGAATTGTTTTTTTCTAGCAGCTTCCAATATCTTTTCCTTTGTCTGATGGTTCTTGAACTTGGCCACTATATTTCTTGGCGTTTTGATTTTAGGGTCCCTTTCAGTAGGTGATCGATGAATTTTCTCAATGTCTATTTTACCCTCTGTTTCCAAAACGTCTGGGCAGTTCTCTTTGATAATTTCCTCGAAAATGGTGTCCAAGCTCTTTTTTTCCTCCCATTTTTCAGGGAGTCCGATTATTCTCAAATTGTCTCTCCTGGATCTGTTTTCCAGGTCTGTTGTCTTTCTGGTAAGGTACTTGACAGTCTTTTCAATTGTCTCATTTCTCTGGTTTTGCTTGACTCCCTCTTGGTTTCTCCTTGAGTCATTCATTTCTACTTGTTCCAGTCTAATTTTCAATGATGTATTTTCTTCACTCACTTTTTTTATATCTCTTTGTAATTGTCCAATTGAGTTTTTATCTTCTATGGAATTTTTTTCCATTGTATTTTTTAGAGAGCTGATTTCTTTTTCCAGCTCTCTAATCCTGTTTTCCTTGGAGTTGTTTACCTTTTCCAGCTCACTAATCTTGTTTCTCAATGATTTGATTTCTTTATCCATTCTGTCTTTGAATGCATGGGATGACTTCTCCAGGCTCTCTTGCCAAGCTTCCCTTTCCTTTTCCCATTTCTCTTCCAGCTCTCTTGTGAGAGCCTTTTTGATTTCCTCTATGAGGTTCTTTTGTATTGAGGAGCAGCTTATATCCCTCCCAGGGGATACATCTGGGGACATTCTGTTCCTAGTCTCTTCAGCATTTGAAGTCTGCTCCCTCTCCACACAGAAGCTGTCAATGGTTAGAGCCCTTTTGAATTTTTTGTTCATTTTGTCAGAGTAGGAATCAAAGAAAACAAACTGACAAGAGAAACAATTGGTCTGTTTTGCGGGGGATGGGGCTGGATGTTATTAATGGGCTTCCTCTACAGACTGGGGGTAGGGCAGCAGAGAGCCACTAACAGAACAGCAATGACTGTACTGAGTCTGCGCTCTGAGGCTCCGAGAACGCACCGAGTCAGTCCAGGTGGGGGTTGGGGGTGGCCGGGCTCTGAGAGACGCTGGCTTTCTGGGGTTTTAATCTTCACCTCCAGTGTTTACACCCTCTCCACCGCTCCTGGCTTGCTGCCAAGACGGAGCATCCACACTGGGGCAAAAGCCCTTTCACAAAAACGACAGAGATCACACCCCTCCCCCTCCGGTCTGAGCTGTGTGAGCTGCCTGTCTTGCTCTGGCTGTCTGCCCTCAGTCTGCGCCCAGTCTGATTGACCCTCCCCCGAACAAACACAGACCTTTTCTGGCGACTTTCAAGGATGTCTTCTCTTGGTGATAATTTGTGGATTTCTTTCTGGGTCAAGCATTAAGTCAGAGGCTTGTCATGAAGTAAGTTCTGAGAGAAAACGAGGAGCTCAAGCAGCTGTCTGCCTCCACGCCGCCATCTTGGCCCGGGATGGAGGGTAAGGGGTGAGAATCCATCACCTCTAGATATGGCTCATTTCACCTTTGCCTACCTTGAATTGTTAGGAAATGTTGACTTTATCTCAAGTCTAACCTTGCCTCTGGTCAATTTTTATTCACTGTAACCAAGATTGGGAAGGACACCTTGGGTCTATATCACTTAAGCCTTCCTTAAAGGAACAAAGTTGTTGTTCAGTCTTCATTTTCTTTCTTTATCTTTGTAATATTTTTATTTTTCCTCAGTTAAATGTAAAGACAATTTTTCACATTCCTTTTTTTAAAAAAATTGAGTTCCAAATTCTTTCCCTTCTTCCCCTCCCCTTATTGAAAACATGTGTAGTTATACAAAACATATTTCTGTGTTGGTCATGTTATGAAAGAAAACACAGACCAAAACAACAGAAAAGACAAAAAAAATAAAGTAAAGAAAACATATGCTTTCACCTACATTCAGCTCTATTAGTTCTTTCCTGATGGGGAGTATTTTTGCCATAAGTCCTTTGGAATTGTCTTGGATCATTATATTCCTGAGGGTAACTAAGTTATTCATGGTTGATCATTTAACAATATTGCTGTTACTTTATCCAATGTTCTCTGGTTCTGCTCATTTCACTTTGAATCAGTTCATGTAAGTCTTTTCAGATTTTTCTGAAAGCATCCTGCTCATTATTTTCCATAGTACAATAGTATTCCTTCACAATCCTATCAACAACTTGTTGAGTCATTCCCTGACGGGTGGATATCCTTTCAATTTCCAATTCTTTGCCACCACTAAAAGAGCAGCTGTAAATATTTTTTCACACATAGATTCTTTTCCCTTTAAAAACTATCTCTTTGGGATACAGACCTAGTAGCTGTATTAACTTGGTCAAAGGGTTTTATAGCCCTTTGGGCATTGTTCCAAATTACTCTACAGAATGGTGGGATCAATATACAACTTCCCCGATAGTGCATTAGTGTCTCATTTCCCCACATTTCCTCCAACATTAGTCATTTTCAGCTCTTGTCATATTAGCCAATTTGATAGGTGTGGGGTGGTAGCTCAGAGTTGTTTTAATTTTCATTTCTTTAATTAATAGCATGGTTTCTGTTTTTGCTTTTCTTCGTGTTGCTGGCACTTAGCACAAAGTCTGGCCCATAGCCGATGCTTTAAAAATGTTGAATAACTGATTGATGACTCAGACTCTCCTACCAGTTCTGTTTCCTCCAAGCAGGCTGCCTCTCTTCCCGGCCCTTGGCTGTGTTCTGGACACCCGAGGTTACCTGACGAGGGGAGTGTGTTACTCTAACTCCCAGATAACACGTACTCGTTTAGCATATGCTGTTTCAGATCGTTTGCCCTGTTCTGCCTGACACCAGGAGTTGGCAGTTGTGACATACCTTCAAGGTGAACAGTAGAAAATTATTGAAACACCACCTGGGGGTTGCGAAACTGCCTCCATTTCTCACCGGGTAACTATGCATTTGGCTGCAACTGTTCCACATGCTTAGCCCATCTTGGGCAACAGATTGTGAGGTTAGACGGGCTTGCTGTACTGATTTAATTACATTTCCAAAGAGTAGGATGAATCGGGAAAGTTGGTGATATATCCATTCAAGAACATATGGTTTCAGGCACCTCCTCCGTAGCCCCGTCCCCACCCATAGTCAGAGAGGAGGTGCCCTCATGCAGTCAGGCAGTGCAGTGAAGAGTAATGAGTACTGAATTTGGATCTGCCTTAAATTCTGACTATGCAACTTATTACTGTATGATCTTGGACAAGTCATTTCTCCAGGTTTGGGATGGGTTTTTTTCTTTTAGAATACTGGGTGATATTGATGGTGGTCCTTTCCACCTCAAAAGGACACAATCCTGTGGTTCCCCAGCTTGACATTTTAGTAGACCTTGCCATGGAAATAAAAGACACAGAAAGGTCTTTGAACTTGGGAAGACTTTTTTAAAATCCAAAATTCCCAAAGACTCATGACATCGGTACTTGTAGTTGAGGATGATGCATAAAAGGAAACAGAGAAAATATTTTGGTCGAGCAAGAGAAGAAGCAGGGGTGGGCTGAGGGAGGGAGTAATGCATTGGTCACTGGGGATCCAGCTCCTACTCCCTTGGAACTATTCTGGATTGCTGTTGTAAATGATGATAATTGGAGAGACTCAATCAGAGAGGCTGCTGAGAGGTGTTTGGGTGGGAGTAATGAGCATGGTGGATTCTAATACAAGAAATAAAGAATTGATGACCCTGGACCCTTCTTGAAATGAAGGCTTTTCTCTTCTTTTTATCTTCCAATTAAGGTGTATGGGGGTAATTAAGAAATTAATACCTCTGGTACCACGGCTTAATGAACCCTTTTCATGGCTACTCATCCACCTTTCATGTCCATGGCTCCAAGAAACTATAGCACCCCAGCTAGCCATCTTGGCAGATGGGCTAAACCAAGCTGAGGGCCACCAGTAGACTTCAAAACCATTGGTGAGCTTGGGGGATGTTTACATTAAGCATCTAACGATTCCCCCAATTGAATAAATGGATGAGAAAAACCTGTTTCAACTGCCATGAAGATGGCTAAAGCAGGTACTATGGAGTTCTTAGAGTTTGGTTAGACTTTCAAGACACCAAGGTCATGCACTGTATCCTGAGCCATCCCCAATTATCTTGACTTTTGTCCTCCCACTGAACTTCAATGAAAATAAGGTGGATAACTTCATTCAACTCTGCCTCACTTAAATCCAATTCATGTGCAAGTCCAGACATCACCCCGTGTTGCCAGTGGAGAAGAAGGGAGTACTTAGGATCCTTGACAGGTGCAAACACAAAAATTGATACAAACTCATAGGATGATGTATTTTCTGGTGATGAAGTTTACTGGGAATATGATCTTGATGGCATGTAGTTTAAGGATTCCATTAACTGCAGTGTTTTTATCTTGGAAAAATTACCTTTTAATTTTATAAAATCAAAATACCCATTTTACCTACTCTGAATCTCTATTTCTCTGGTTTGGTAATAAACTCTTCCTTTATCCTTATATATGACAGATAATTTCTTCCACACTCCTCTAATTTGTCTATGGTGTCCATTTAACATATTTATCAATCTCCATTTGGGAATAAACACTTGTATGTCTCTTTCCACAAGCCACAAATTGGGCTAACCCTTTGCAAATATTATCTCATTTGATCTTCATAACAATTCTTCAGTGTAAATGTTATTGTTATATTGTTATAGCCATTGAAGAAACTGAGCAAAGTTTAAGAGACATGTCAGGCGTACACAGTTAATATCTAAAACACAGAAATACAGACTAAATAAATGAATGAATGAATGAATGAACAGACAAATAAATAAACAGGCAAATAAATAAAAAAAATCTGAAACCCAATTTTAAGTTGTCTTCCTAAATCCAGTCACTAATCACTATGACATCTACCTAACTGTCTCTTAAAGTTTATCTTAATTTATGGAGTGAGATGTAGTTTCTGTCAGACTTACTTTCCAGCTTTCCTAATAGTTCTTGTCAAATAATGAATTCTGGCTCTAGTAGCCAAGATTTTTGTTGCTGTTGTCTGTTGTTTCTGAATGTTGTGTACTAGATCTATTGCACTAATCAAAAGCTATTTCTTATTCAATATAAAATTGTTTTTATGATTGTGACTTTGTTGTTTTGTAGGAGATCTGTACCAGTAAGCCCCCTTCCAATTTTTTTCCATTGATTCCCTTGACACTTCTGATCTTTGGTTTCTCTAGATGAACTTTGTTGTTACTTTTTAGCTCTATAAAGTGATCTTCAGGTAATTTGATTGGTAGAGCATTAATTTGGTAGCTTTGATATTTTTATTGTATTGGCTTAGCCTGCCCATGAACAATTAATATTTCTACAAATCTTTAGATTTGTCTTTATTTGTAAAAAAAAAAAAATGTGTAGGGGGGATTGGTGTTCATATAATTCTTATGTGTTTTAGTAGGTGGACTCTCAATAATTTTATACTACTTATGGTTATTTTAAATGGAATTTCTCTCATCTCTTCCTATTGAATTTTGTTGGTTCTTGTCTTATTGCTATAGTTAGCATTTCTAATACAACACTGAACAATAGTGGTGATGTCCTTGCTTTACCTCCTGATCTTACTGGACAAACTTCTAATTTATCACTATTACAAATAATGTTAATTCTTGGTTTTAGGTAGATACTATTTTTCATTTTAAGGAAAACTGCAATCATTTTTATTCTTTCCAGTATTTTTAACAGGAACAGATGTTGTATTTTGTCAAAAGCTTTTTCTGCATCTATTAAAATAATCGTATGATTTTGGTTATTTTTATTGCTAATATAGTCATTTATGTTTCTAGTTTTCCTAATATTGAGCTAGCCCAATGTTCCTAGTATAAATATAGTCTGGTTTTTGTTATATATTGCTATATTTCCAAACTAATATTTCATTTAAATTTTGTCATCAATATTCATAAGGAAAAGTATCTATAATTTTTATCTCTGTTTCAATTCTAGTTATAGATATTAAAACCATATTTGTATCATAGAAGGAATTTGTTAGTACTCCTTTACCTTTTTTCCCAAACAGTTTATAATTGTTCATTAAAGTGTTTGGTAGATCCCAATAAGATCAAGAGTGAAACAAGGTTGCCCACTATCACCATTACTATTCAATATTGTATTAGAAATGCTAGCTTTGGCAATAAGAGATGAAAAAGAGAATAAAGGAATTAGAATAGGTAATGAGGAACCCAAATTATTACTCTTTGCTGATGACATGATGATATATTTAGTGAATCCCAGAGATTCTACTAAAAAGCTATTAGAAATAATCTACAACTTTAGCAAAGTCAGGATACAAAATAAATCCACATAAATCATCAGCATTTTTATACATCACTAACAAAATCCAACAACAAGAGATACAAAGAGAAATTCCATTTAAAATAACTATTGGTAGTATAAAATATTTGGGAATCTATCTGCCAAGGGAAAGTCAGGAACCATATGAGCAAAATTGTAAAACATTTTCCACACAAATAAAGGCAGATCTAAACAATTGGAAAAATATCAAGTGCTCTTGGTTAGGTTGAGCAAATATAATAAAGATAACAATACTACCTAAATTAATCTATTTATTTAGTGCTATACCAATCAAACTCCCAAGAAACTATTTTTCTGACCTAGAAAAAATAACAACAAAATTCATCTGGAAGAACAAAAGGTCAAAAATTTCAAAGGAACTAATGAAAAAAAATCAAATGAAGGTGGCCTAGCTGTACCAGATCTAAAACTATATTATAAATCAGCAATCATCAAAACCATTTGGTATTGGCTAAGAAATAGACTAGTTGATCAGTGGAATAGGTTAGGTTCACAGGACAAAATAGTCAACAACTATAACAAACTAGTGTTTGACAGACCTAAAGATCCCAACTTTTGAGATAAGAATTCACTATTTGACAAAAACTGCTGGGAAAATTGGAAATTGGTATGGCAGAAACTAGGCATTGGCCCACACTTAACACCATACACCAAGATAAAGTCAAAAGTGTTCATGATCTAGACATAAAGAATGAGATTATAAATAAATGAGAAGAACATAGGATAGTTTACCTCTCAGACCTGTGGAGGAGGAAGGAATTTGTGACCAAAGAAGAACTAGAGATCATTATTGATCACAAAATAGAAAATTTTGATTATATTAAGTTAAAAAGTATTTGTACAAACAAAACTAATGCAGATAAGATTAGAAGGGAAGCAATAAAATGGGAAAACATTTTTACAGTCAAAGGTTCTGATAAAAGCCTCATTTCCAAAATATATAGAGAATTGACTCGAAGTTATAAGAAATCAAACCATTTTCCAATTGCTAAATGATCAAAGGATGTGAACAGACAATTTTCAGATGAAAAAATTGAAATTATTTCTAGTCATATGAAAAGGCTCCAAATCATTAATGATCAGAGAAATGCAAATTAGGACAACTCTGAGATACTACTACACACCTGTAGATAATGACGAATTTTGGAGGGGATGTGGGAAAACTGGGGCACTGATACATTGTTGGTGGAACTGTGAACAGATCCAACCATTCTGGAAAGCAGTTTGGAACTATGCTCAAAAAGAAGGGAAAGGGACCTTTAGGTGCCAAAATGTTTGTGGCAGCCCTTTTTGTAGTGGCTATAAACTGGAAAATGCCCATCAATTGGAGAATGGCTGAATAAATTGTGGTATGTGAATGTTATGGAATATTATTCTGTAAGAAATGATCAGCAGGATGATTTCAGAGAGGCCTGGAGAGACTTGCATGAACTGATGTTAAGTTAAATGAGCAGAACTAGGAGATCATTATACACTGCAACAACAATACTATATGATGATCAGTTCTGATGGACAAGGGGTCTCTTCTTCAATGAATTTATTCAAATCAGTTCCAATTGTTCAGTAATGAAGAGAATCAGCTACACCCAGAGAAAGAACTATGAGAAATGAGTGTGGATCACAACATAGCATTTTCATTCTTTCTGTTATTGTTTGCTTGCTTTTTTGTTTTCCTTCTCAAGTTTCTTTTTACCTTCTTTCTAGATCCGAATTCTCTTGTGCAACAAGATAACTGTATAAATATTGTATTTAACATAGAATGTATTTTATTTCTTGTATTAAAGGGTTTCTACTATTATATTTTTACTGTCCATTTCTCTATTAACTTATTTAATTTTTTCCTTTGAGAATTTAGATTTTATGCCATTTGATACATATATGTTTGATATTGATATTAATCTATTGTCTATGGAAACATCTAGCAAATTATAGTTTCCTATTATTTTCTTTTAATTCAATCTATTTTTGCTTTGCTGTCTTTCTCTTATATCTCTTATAGTTTTTCTCTTACACTATTTTCTTATAATTTTTCTCACTTTTCCTCATCACTTCTTTAAGAGTTTGTTTTGCTTCTGACTATTGCCTCCTTTAGAATACCTCCATTTTATTCCCTTCTTTTCTCTTAATCCCTTCTCCAATTTCCCTGTTGAATTAGATGTATTTGCTTTTGGAACTTGTTTCTTGTTTAGCATTCATCCAAAACCCACTCTCATGATGGCTCCTTTCCACCTTGAATTTGTAATACAAAACTTGAGTACTGGGCAACAGAGATATCAAAGCAACAAAATACATATTGCTGCATCCTGTGTTAATTCAGGGATCTTCTAGGGCATCTTTCTGCCTCAGTGCTTCCCATATTTTACCCAATCTCAGTCCTCTTTCATTAACTGGGTACTAGAATCCTCCACATGCACCATGTCCTAGCTAAGCCCTGGTCCTAGTGCCTAGGAGATCCTTCTGTCTGTCTCCCCAACCCATTCTTGCCTGAAAAAATGACTCATTGACTTTTTCTTGACTGTCTAGATCAGAATTTAGTCTAGTGTATATTATAGGTCTTTGTGGAAAAAAATTTAGTGTGGTGGCTACACTGATTCCTTTTACTCTGTCTTATTGATTGTCACTTTCAACATAAAAAATTTTAAGAATGAACAACATCTCAGAGCAATGAAGTAAATAAATGAAATGAATAAATAAAATTTGTCAATTTAAGTACTTACTATGTACCAGGTACATCCTAAGAATCAGGGATATGTATTTTTAGGTGAAAACAACACCAAAAGAAGAAATGATTATTGTGAATAGGAAAGCATATTTGGATTTGTAATTAACATCTGCATTTATCAGGTATATGATCTTAGTGGAGTTACTTATTCTCTTGGGATCCCAGTTTCCTCATCTACAAAATAGAGATTTTGATTAGATATTTTAATCTCTCTTTGTCTGTCTTCAAATGAGACGTCAAATGACTAATAATTCTATTCTGAAAGATGTTAGCATTTACATTCTGTTTCAAGGTTTTCAGAACACACACACACACACATATATATACATATAAACACACACACATATATATACATATACATATAAATTAATTCACAAAATATTTATAAGGCTTAAAGAATTACAAAAATTATACTCATCATCTTCATTTCCATCTTCACTATTATCATTATTTCTGTCTCTAAGCAGGATCATAAAACTATCTGAGAAGTTTCATTTAATCTTTTCTTTAAATGAAAAGAAATTTATTATAGGATCCTAGATTTAGAGCTGAGGAGACTTTAGAGGCCATTGAATTCAGTAGCATCATTATAGCAGGGAAAGCTGAGGCTAATTCAACTTGAAAGGCCACATGACAAAACTAAAGTGGAAGGAGTATCGGTGCATGATGTTTTTGTTTGCAGATGATTGTGCACTCAATGAAGCCTCCGAAGCAGAGATATAACAAAGTATGGATCGATTCTCTGCTGCTTTTGCTAATTTAGGCTTAACAATTAATACCAAGAAAACACAGGTCCTCCATCAGCCAGCATCACATCATCCAGATGGGATACCATTGGTTATAGAAAATGGAGAAGTGTTGGATGCTATCAATAAGTTCTCTTACCTTGGAAACATACTTTCCAGGGATGTCCACATTGATAATGAAATTGATACATTGCCAGAGCTCAGCATTTGAGAGACTCCAAAGGAAAGTGTGAGAGAGGATAGACATTAGACTGACTACCAAACTGAAGGTCTGCAGAGCCCAGGGCTGGCAAGATAGTAAGCGTATGAGGCAAAATTTGAACTCAGATCTTTCTGTCTCCAAGTCTACTGTTCTCTACTGTGTCGCCTAGCTGCCAATAGGTAATAAATTCTCTTCTCCTTCCACTATTACAACATTGAAATCTCATGCTTCAGGATACATGTCTAAATACTTCTAATGTAAATTTTACTTCTTTATTAATTTCAATCCAGGAAATATTTATTAAGTGACTACTAAAAGTGTATCACTGTGCTAATACTTAGGGATGCAAAGAGAAATTTAAAAAGAAAATAATCCCGGTCCTTTAAAGAGCTTACATTTTCACATACACAGTTGTGAACCTTTAAAAGACCATTGAAATACAAGTTATTATCATCCTATTAAGTTAAAGGGACAGAGAACAAAGTAACGCAAAGTCATATCAGAAGGAGATCATGAAAACTGAAGGATCAGGAAAGGTTTTGATAGGAGGCAGACATGGAGAGAGGTACAGGAGGAAAACATTCCAAGAATGGGTATAGCTCATGCCAAGGCAAGAGAAGGTCATGTTCAGAGAATATCAAGCCAATCAGTTTGAGTGCATGCAGATGATGACTGCAGAAGCTGTGTGGATGATGAATTGTTGAAGGAAGAGATCGACGTAGGCAGGGAATATTTTGATGATCATTTTCCTCTGATGTTTTGTTGCCTTAGATAACATTTATTATTTTAAGAGGGCCATTTATCATGCAATTTCTTGTTAGCATTTTCAGTGTTATCTGGATTCATCCAGTTTGATCATACATTTTATCGATTAACTTTTCTCCCTTCTCCTTTTCTTCTCCTTTTTCTTTCCCTCCTATTTCTCTTATTCCTCCTCCTCTTCATTTTGCTCCTGCTTCTCCCCCTCTTCTTCTCCTTTCTATTTCTTTTATAATTCTTTCTCCTCCTTCTTCTCCATTTCTCACCTCCTGCTGCCCATTTTGGGACCATTTGGATATTTTTGCACTTTCATCAGAATAGGTGGATGTGGAGGAAACAATGGGAGGAAGCCTGGGAAATTGTTCCATTTTTTTCTGGTTTAATTCTCTTTGTTAAGGAAGATTACTGAGAGTAACTTATTTAAATTATAGTATGCTCACTGATCTAGGATCCAATTATTTAATAAGAGTAATGATAGCTAATATCTATATATCTCTTTAAGCAGCACTTTACAAATATCTCATCTGATCCTCACAATAATTCTGTGGGGTAGGTGCCATTATTATGCAGTCATAATTAGCGTCCTGGAAGACTTCAGAGCTCACATGCATTAGCGCCCTGAACCTCCCATCTCCTGATGGACATAGCACGTCTCCTGAGGAAAATGCTTCTAGGGACCAGCCTGAGCATCTTCCATCTGCCCTAAAGCAACCACTTTAATACCAGTACAAGACATCTTCTTTTTCCTGCTACCAGCCCACTTCCCCAACTGGGATATGGAGAATCTCCAGAGCAAAAAGTGACTCTCGTTTCAACTTCAGGTCTTCCATCTCCTGCTGAACCTGTCCTTTGAAGGTAGAGGAGTGGTGTTCTCTTCTCAAGAATGAACTCAGGGGGCAGCTAGGTGGCTCAGTGGATAGAGCATCAGCCTTGAATTCAGGAGGACCCGAGTTCAAATCTGCTCTCAGACACTTAACACTTCTTAGCTGTGTGACCCTGGGCAAGTCATTTAACCCCAGCTTCAGAAAGGGGAAAAAAAAAAAAAAAAGAATGAACTCAGGCCTGTCATACATTCACACCGAATGTCTCTGAACTCATCTAGATCATTATCCAGATCTCATTTCACACCCTCTACTACCTGAATGAACAATCGTTCATTTCCATCTCTCTTAACCCTCCTACACCAAAGCTCTACCAACCCTTCAGTGCCCAATAGAATGCCTTGTTAATGCCAACAGATTTCCCTTCATCTTTTCCTCATCTGCTCCTTTCATCTATTAGCTCTTACTGAAACCTAAGTTCCCCTGAGATATGGTCTCCCTGGCCATACTGTCTACAGCTTCACTCATTTTCTTCAATCAAGGCGTACTTGCTCCCACTGCCAATTTCAAGTTTTCTCACTTCTTCCATCACTCTCTTCCTTTCAAGTTCATAATATTATTTAATCAAAATCCTGATAGCAGGTAGTCCCCAGATTTCTTCCCTTCCTTTCTCATTATCTGACTTGCAATTTTTCTCTTCCCCCCTCCAATCCTGTCCTCCAACTAAGGGACTTCAGCATACATGTTGATTTTCCTTCAAATACTTTTTTCAGTTCCTTGACCTATTCACCTCTCATGAGCTACTCTTCCACACAATCTTAACTATGCTTAAAATTAGTCATATCCTTAATCTTGTCATCACCCACTACCTCAATATTCAAAAATTCAGAAATCCCCCTAACCAGCCATCATCTATGGGTTTTTCACTTCTCCTTCTATTTTCCTTCATATAACCCCATTTTTCATGCTCACTGTGATCTCAAATCTCTCGACCCTTCAATTCTCTTTCAGCTCATCTCCCTTGCACTAGTTAACTCTTTCCTCTTCTTCCCATCTTAACTTTTGGCAAACCAATTCAACTCTATGCTGCTTTCCCCTCTCAAATGCCTAGCCTTCACCAATTATACCTAGATAAGGCTTAGCCTTGGATCCTTCCCACCATTTGTCACCTTCACTCCTACACTTATTAGTGAATGAAGGTGGAGAAAATCATGCAATCATTCTGACTTGGTTCACTGCAAATTTCTGTTACATAACCTCAACTGATCCTTCATTGCTGCTATTATACAGCCCTTGTGAATTCACTATTCCACTTTGCACAGCAGCCCTTCCATCCCTCCTCAAACTTCCCATGGCTCACCTCTTATCTCAGCTGAGAACCTTGCCTCATATTTTATGGAATAAATTGAGATCATTGTGTGAACTCCTTCTTTCTTATTTCCTATCACTCAGATCCTTTCTGTCACTCTCTCCTCCTTCATTCCTGTTTTACATAATGAAGTGGCCTTATTCCTTACCGAGGCTAACCTCTCTACTTGTTGGAGTGATCTATCTGTCTCCTCCAACAGATTGCCCTTCTGTCATCCCCACTCCTTCACTTATTTTCAATATCTCCCTGTCTACTGGCTCATTTATACTTCTTACAAACATGCAACTTCACTTTATCCCTCCATCCCTGCTGTCTTCCTTTATCTCTCCTATCCTTTGTAGTTAAACTCCTCAGAAAAGGTCACCTGCAATAGGTACTTTCATTTTCTGGTCTCTCATTTTCTTCTTAACCCTTTACAATTTGGCTTCCAATCTTATTTTTCCACTGAAATCACTCTCTTTAAATCACAAAAGATTTCTTAGTTACCAAATCCAATAACCTCTCTCTCTCTCTCTCTCTGTCTCTCTCTGTCTCTCTCTCTCTCTCTCTGTCTCTCTCTCTCTCTCTCTCTCTCTCTCTCTCTCTCTCTCTCTCTCTCTCTCTCTCTCTGTCTCTCTCTCTCTCTCTCACACACACACACACACACACACACACACACACACACACACACACACACACACACCTAGTAGGTATTAAGTGGCTAGGCTATATTTGAACTAAGGTCCTCCTGACCCCAGGACTGGTGCTCTATCCACTACAGCGCCATCTAGCTGCCCCTAACAATGGCCTTCTCTTAATCCTCATTCTCCTTGATCTCTCTGCAGCTTGTAACTATTGAATTCTCTCTCCTTGATACCCCTTATCCTCCAGATTTTCAAGACATACTTCTCTCTTGGTTCTCCCCCTACCTTTCTGATCACTCCTTCGGTCTCCTTTGCTGAATTTCATTCAGATCATGCCCTCTAACAGTAAGTGTCTCTCAGGGTTCTGTCCTGAACCTTTTTCTCCTTCTATATATTGCACTTGGTCATCTCCTCAGCACTCATGGATTTCCTTACCATCTCTATGTTGATGATTCTCAAATCTACCAATCCTGATCTACTTTCTGCTGACCCCCTGCTGAACTGCCTTTCAGACCTCAAACTATCTCTCATAATTCAATATGGTCAAAATGGAACTCACTATCTTTTCCCCTTAAACCTTCCTTCCCTTTCTCCTCACCTTCTTTATCACCGTAGAGGGCAACATCATCCTCCCGGTCTTTCAGGCTCAGAATCCAGCTATCATTCTGGATTCCTCACTCTCTCTCATTCCTCATATCCAATCTATTACCCAAACCTATCAATTTCACCTTAGCAGCATCTCTTGAATACACTCCTTTCTCTCCTCTGACACTGTGACCTCTCTAGTACCAGTTTTCTTCATCCCACACCTGAATTACTGCAATAGTTGCTGGGGTGGGTAGGATAGGGGGGTCTGTCTGCCTCAAATTCTCTCTCCATTCTTATCCATCCTCCATCACATACCTCTTGTCTACTCAATAAATTCTAATGACTTCCCATTGACTCCAGGATTAAATACAAAATTCTCTCTTTGGCATTCAAAGCTCTTCACAACCCAACCTCTCCTATCTTTCCAGTCTTCTTTTCCACCAAGTACTCTTTGATCCAGTGTCACTGGCCTCCTGGTTCTCCTTGCCTTTGTGAGACTGTGACCGTGTGCTCTTAAGCAAGTTGGATATTGTAGAAAACTTTAAATCATTAAGATCTGAATCCATCCAGCCATCCTAATTGAGTGACCCTGAGCAAGTCCCTAACTCTCAGCTTCAGTTTTTTTCATCTGTAAAATAGGGATAATTAAGAAGCTGCTTGCTCTCCCTACCCCAAGTCCCTCTCCATTCCATTCATTCCACACAGCCACCAAAGTCATTTTCCTAAATTATAAGTCTGATACCCCTCAGATGTCCACTGACACACACACACATCCCTAGACTCAATAAACTCCAGTCATCCAAAGTCAAATTTTGGCATTTTTAATTCTTCAGAATCTGTTCTCTTCCAATCTTTTCAGTATTCTTATACTTTCCTCCCTTCCACAAACTCTCCAGCCCAACCACACTGACCAAATAGCCATCATCTACCATCTTCAAGCTTTTTCCATGGCTATTCCAATATCTGGGATGTTCTCCCTCCCTGATTTCCCTTAGAACTCAGCTCAGGCTCCATTTTGCACAAGAGACATTTCCTGGTCACTTCAGCTAAAAATGCCTTTCCCTCTCTGGTTACTTTTCACCCTGTATGAATGTTTATATAAGGCTTACCCTATTAGAACAAGGATTGTTTTGATTTGGGGGGGTTATCTTTCACCCTGTCTATATGTTATATGTGAATGTCTATATAATGCTTATCCTATAAGAACAAAGATTGTTTTGGGGAGTTCTTTGGTTTGTTTGGTTTTTTTTTTACCCCTAGGACTTAGCCTGGCACATAGGAAGCCCTTAATAAATATTCACTAATAATTGATCTATTTAAATATCACATAAATATAATAGTATGAAGTCATCCACAAACCTAAAATGCTACATAAATATTGCTATTATTATTTTTAAGCTTCTTTTGGTTTCTTCATCTGTCAAATGAAAGCTTCAGATTAGATAATCTCTAAAGTCCCCCCCAGATCCAACTCTTTTTTTTTCCCCTGAGGCTGGGGTTAAGTGACTTGCCCAGGGTCACACAGCTAGGAAGTGTTAAGTGTCTGAGACCAGATTTGAACTCAGGTCCTCCTGAATTCAGGGCTGGTGCTCTATCCACTGTGCCACCTAGCTGCCCCCACCAACTCTAATTTCCCAAATTTCTTCCTAAATCTAGGATGAAGATTATTTTTATGAAATGAATGACTGAACCTCATTAAGTATCTGCTATGTAGCACGTACTGTATTACACTAGTTATATAAATATATAAATATAAACATGAGCTAGTACTACAGTGCTTTCAAAAAGACTTATGTTTTAAAAAGAGAGATGATCTATACATGAGTAATGACCAGGAAAGAGAGATTTGGTCTAGAGTTACAGGGTTGAGGGGATAGAGCAATAGGGAAGCCTTTCTAATAGAAAGAATACAAATGAGATGATATTTGCAAAGCATTTGGCACAGCGTCTGACATATAGCATGTGCTTAACAAATGCTTGTTCAATTCTATTCCAAATTATTGGATTTGATATAAGACAGAGGACAGTTGAACAAACTTTCTAGAAAGCTGCATGCAATTGCAAAAAATAAAATAATTCTCTATTGCCCCTATGAGCAATACTTTTTTGGTCTTTAAAACCCTTCACCATCAGATTTAATTCCAGGATAGCCACATATTATCCCTCTTGACTCTATGTCCCAGCTAAACCAGTCAACTTTCCTATACAAGATCAAACGAATCAATGCTCCCTGAGCAAGATCCCTTCAGTTCTGCCAGCTGACCTTTGGAAAGCCAGTTTAGTATAAACAGGTAGAGTTCTGGGACTGGAGAAATTGGAGAATCAAGTCATAGAGGCTAAGAAATTTAGCCAATTTCCTTCTTTTTCATATGAGAGAAGAAAAACTCAGGATCTAAAATGGGACTGGAGCTCAGACCTTCCTGTGTGATCTTGCTGAAATCACTTCACCTATTTGAGCCTCAGTTTCCTTATCTATAAAATGTAATATCACTTAATAAGCTCTCAAGAGGACCAACTGAGATAATATAAGTAAAGGCTTTAACAAAACTTAAAGCATTAATGGAAATTCTATTATTTGCTCAAGGCATAGCTGCGCAAGGACAAGAATACTTTCATGTTTATATAGGCCAGCTTCTTCTATAAAGTCAAGCTCTTAAGGATGGAAAGCAGCATTTATTAAGTGCCTACTATGTTCCAGACACTGTGCTAAGTGCTTTACAAACATGTCATTTGGTCCTCACCCCACCCTGTGAGATGGGCAGTGTTATCTTTATTTTGAGGAAACTGAGGCAGACATGTACAAAATATACAGAGAATTGACTTTAATTAAGAAATCAAGCCATTCTCCAATTGATAAATGGTCAAAGGATATGAACAGATAATTTTCAGATGATGAAATTAAAACTATTTCCACTCATATGAAAGAGCGTTCCAAATCACTATTGATCAGAGAAATGCAAATTAAGACAACTCTGAGGTATCATTACACACCTGTCAGATTGGCTAAGATGACAGGAACAAATAACGATGAATGTTGGAGGGGCTGTGGGAAAACTGGGACACTGATGCATTGTTGGTGGAGCTGTGAAAGAATTCAACCATTCTGGAGAGCAATCTGGAACTATGCCCAAAAAGTTATCAAAATGTGCATGCCCTTTGACCCAGCCGTACTACTACTGGGCTTATACCCCAAGGAACTACTAAAGAAGGGAAAGGGACCTGTATGTGCCAAAATGTTTGTGGCAGCCTTTTTTGTCGTGGCTAGAAACTGGAAAATGAATGGATGTCCATCAATTGGAGAATGATTGGATAAATTATGGTATGTGAAGATTATGGAATATTATTGCTCTGTAAGAAATGACCAGCAGGAGGAATACAGAGAGGCTTGGAGAGACTTACATCAACTGATGCTGAGTGAAACAAGCAGAACCAGGAGATCATTATACACTTCAACAATGATACTGTATGAGGATGTATTCTGATGGAAGTGGAAATCTTCAACATAAAGAAGAGCTAATTCACTTCCAGTTGATCAGTGATGGACAGAATCAGCTACATTCAGAAAAGGAACACTGGGAAATGAGTGTAAACTGTGAGCATTTTTTTTCTTTTTTGTTTTTCTTCCCAGATTATTTTTACTTTCCAAATCCAATTCTTCCTTTGCAACAACAACAACAAAATTCGGTTCTGCACATATATATTGTACCTAGGATATACTATAAGATATTTAATATGTATGGGAAATGCCTGTCATCTAGGGGAGGGGGTGGAGGGAAGAGGGGAAAAATTCGGAACAGAAGGGAGTACAATTGATAATGTTGTAAAAAAAATTACCTATGCATATGTACTGTCAAAAGTATTATAATTATAAAAATTAATAAAAAAAATTTCAAAAAAAAAACTGAGGCAGAGATGAAGTGACTTGCCCAGGATCACACAAGTAGTAAGTGTCTGAGGCTGCATTTGAACTCAGGTCTTCCTAATTACAGGCTCAGTGCGCTATCCACTGCATCACCCAACAGCTTTATGGACTAGAAACAGAATTAAGGTTACAGTAAGAATGTTGCATACATTCTGAGATAGTAGCTCTTGTCTATATTGTTGTTGTTGCCAAGGAAGGCTCACTGGGTTGGTAGGTGGATGGGTGGCTGGGGTGGTGGGATATAGATCTAGAAATGTGTGTGAAATAAAAACAAAAGGTAGCAATAGAGCTTAAAAAAAAAAAAAAAGGATGAAAGGAGGACACGTTTTTAATTCATTAAGATAGATCAAAGCTTTTCTGGACCAGTATGCAAATATTGTTATGGAACCAGTCCCCTTTAATGGATATTTATGCAAATATTGGGAGGATCTGTGATTTCATTCCGCCTGGGGAATTCCTATGCTTCATCTCCAGAAACTCATCATTCTGCAAGATGAAATCAACCTAAACTCACACCTCCTCAGCTCATCACCCCCACGATTTCCTCATGTCTCCCTTCTTCTCTTTGCTGGGTAACTCCCTTCACCTGGGCAATGCCCAGTTTTGCATCAGATTGTAAGTGCCTGGAGAGCCTGAACTGTTTTATGCCTTTCTTTGCATCGCCACTGCTTATCCCAGTGCCTGGCACAGAGCTTTTAAAAGCCACTCCAAAAGCTCTCGGTGTGGGAACATCCTCCCACCAATGCAGATTGCACCTCTGCCAAGGGAGCTGACATCCTGATGTGCCCAGGGTCGCACAGCTAATCAGCGGCAAAAGACAGGGTTTGGACCCAAGTCTTAATGACTGAGCCTGGCGCTCTCTCTGCTATGCCACACTTATTTCCAACACTCACTTCTAATTAAACCATAAACTGAATAATGCTAACCAAGGAGCTAGAGAGTACCAGGTGTCTCAGCAGCCTCATTTCATCTCAGATTGCCAGGCTGTGTCTGCAAAGGATGAAAGTAAACTTCAAGGACAAAAATCTATTTTCCTAAAGAAACTCTGGCCTCTGAAATTCACCCACGCAGAGCTGTGTGCAAGCAGATAATTGATACTGAATACATTAATAGGAGGCCCGGTTCTTAAAAGCAGCAAGTCCAGTATGGGGAGGGGGCAAGAGGAAGGGAGAGGGATGTTTCAGGGAAAAATAACAAAGGCCAATCTAGTGGTGAGGCTGGATTCTTGGTCATGATGACCCAGGATATTTCAGGCCCTTAATGAAATGGCCTGATTGCTGCCATAGATTGCTCAAATGAGATCAGTCTAACAAGCCACATAGAAAA
Source organism: Sminthopsis crassicaudata (assembly GCF_048593235.1). NCBI lineage: Eukaryota > Metazoa > Chordata > Mammalia > Dasyuromorphia > Dasyuridae > Sminthopsis > Sminthopsis crassicaudata. The sequence goes on along the minus strand of NC_133617.1, from coordinate 21,348,077 downwards.
ATCTGAATGAATGAAAAATGCTGCTTAACAAGACTATGACATGCAACAGGAAGGCTAGTCTATGGGTGTGTATAAGTACATGCATCTGGGACAATGTGGTAATCTGGGAAAATCTCAGTCTAATGAGTTGTCTATGTCCTAAGCCAAATGCATGGATGGCGAGCAGGGGATCAGATATCGAGAATGGCAAAGGATAGAGGCAGTTAAGTGTAATGGCAATAACAATAATGAAAGGAGATTTTCCTTGGAGAAATGGGAGACAATGTGCATGAAATATTACATATACTGGAAAGAGAAGGCATTTATCAGTTTTACATCAACTATTTCTTTCTTTTTTGTGTGAGATAGTTGGGGTTAGGTGAACGGCCCAGGCTCACACAATTAATAAGTGTTAAGTGTCTGCGTCCATATTTGAACACATCCTCCTGACTTCAGGATCAATGCTCTAGCCACTGTACCATCTAACTGCCCCTTGACCATTTATTTTTGTTGTATAGGAAGGTTCGTTGGGTACAGTGGGACTTCCTTCTACTTTTCTTAGGCCTGGCCTGCCCCTTCTCTACAATCATTCTCTTCCTTCAGTATTTGGAATCATCTATTTTTGGCTAGAACCTTCCCACTTCAAAAAAGAATACCCCAATATAGGGTCATGAATAGTCAGACAAGACTGGAAATTTTTTGTTTTGTTATTTGTTTGGGGTTTTATAGAATTAATTTTTCTTCAATTAAGTCACTGATAATTTTTATCTTCTAGCTTTTAATTAATTTTGGGAGTTTAGTTTTGTAGTTTGGGGTTTTATAGAATTAATTTTTCTTCATTTAAGTCACTGATAATTTTTATCTTCTAGCTTTCTAAATTTGTTGCAGGTTAATAATTGCAATTCAATGATTTTTAATAAAGACAAATGACAAGGGTTAAAAAAAAAAGAAACTTCCCACTTCCTAGATGATTATCCTTTTGTTACCCTGTAGCTTCAGAAGGAGAAAACCAATCAGGTTTATAAGAGCATGATCCCTCTCTTTCTAGAAATTCCCCCAGATTCTGGGATAGTCTCAATCCTCAAGCCTTCCTAAACCAGAACTGACTGAGCTGCCCTGAAATGTGGACCCAAGAATCCCAGCATTAGGTGGTTTTTGTCATGTTACCAAGTTCTGGATAAGAACAACAGTGGTAATGAGAATTGAGTGAATAATACTGGCTCCCATCTTGTAACTCAATTCCGGATCTAGCTCACTTCCCTTTTTACCCATTTATAGTTTTAGTCCAATTTCTGTCTTGTGAAAAACAAAACTTTATTACATTGTGGGAATTGTGAGAAGACTTTATTGCATTGTTTGAACCTAACTCTACTTGGCTGGGAAGCTAGACCACCTCTACCCATTGCTTAGAGATCCTTACCTAAGCACCTACGTTATGTTGACTAGAAAACCAGTCACATTCAAAAATTCATAGGAGTTTTCTCAAAATTACACATCTCAAGCAACCCATATGTTTTATCTGAAAACTGGCCTAGTATTAATCAATCGGTTGTTTCCAAGTTCCTTTGATTGAATAACAACAATTTGTAGGTAATGGGATGCCTTTTTTTTTATTTCAGAGAATTGCACCTGTTTGCTCTCTTCTGCCCCATTTAGGAAAACTTCAATCTTTCCTCCATTAAAAATCAGATTACCTAATTTTATATCTGGCTAATTGCTTTCTTTTAGTCAATTGATCTTATTCAATTAATTGTTTTTCATGTATAAAAATCTGTCTCTCCCTGTTTGAGGGTCCTGCTCTAAGCTGAGGAAAACGACTGGTCCCAATTTGTTATGCAATTGGCATGCATGATTAATAAATTGATATGCTTGAAAACATATCAACTATTTCCTCAGTCATTTCATCTTTCACTTGCCACATGATCTAGGTATAAGAAAGCAAGGAAGGGACCTTACTCATGAAATATGTGACCAGAGAAAGAGGTGAATCTTGACAGTCTTCAGTCCCTATCTTGTTGGTAGATAATGATTGGTATGTTCTCTATCCCCATTAGATTGTGAGCATCTCAAGGACAGGGTCTTTTGTCTTTTATATACCATCAGCACTCAGCACACTGCCTGGTTTACAATAAGTGCTTAATAAATATTGTACACTAATCAATGGATAACAAATGGACGGCCTGTGTGCTCCTCTGATCCTTGTGTAGGACAGATTTAAGGAGTTAAAACTTCAGAATTTTCCAGGAGTGGTCCTGCTGCTTCAGAATGTTAACAATCTACTGGTTTCACAACCAATCACTTTCAATTTCACTTCAGTAAATGTATTTTAATCTCTATTCGAATGAGTGATTTTTGAGTGGCAACCTAGTGAGAAGCAAAGTTAGAGATTGGGAGTTAAGAGAAATGGGGCAAAACAGATTAGGCATTTATAGAAATTTTGAGGAAAATAATTCATATGGAACAGGCAGTATGATACAGTGATAAAAGCCTGGGAACTGGTTTCAACTCTCTGAGTTCAGAGTCTTCCTTTGACACTTACAATCTTTGTGGCTTTGGAGAAATCACCTTAAATCTCTGGGCCTCAATTTCCTCATCTGTAAAATGAGTTGGAGAAGGAAATGACAAATCGGTCCAGTATCTTGGCCAAGAAAACCCCAAAATGGAGTCACAAAGGGTTGGGCAAAACTGAAAGCCACGAACAGTGGAATCAGAGGACCTGGATCCGATGTCACCACTGCTATCATGGGACCTTGGGCAAGCAAGCCTTCTAACTTCCCAGCACCTCCATTTCCTTATCCATAAACTGAGGGGAATGCTGAAATCCCTTCCAGTTCTAAATCTATGATCCTATGAATATTCTGTTTATTTTGTGTAAATGTTAATCTCCCCCACTCCAATATAATACATTCTAAACTCTTTCCATAACATCTTTATGTTCCTGTCACATAATTACTTAATAAATAATTGATTGGTTGATTGCTTGAATGTAAGAAGCTTCTTGAGGTTAGGGCATTTTGTTTTCTGTGTGTCCAGCACCTAGGACAGCGTCTGGCTATCATATCATGGTCACTCAATAAATGCTTGTTAAATGAATAAATTTGCCTGACCTGATTTCATCTACAGTGTTAGACTAATGAGCTCTGCCTGCTAATACTAGCTCTGAAGCTAGGGAGGCCACTGTTTTCCTCTTTCCTTTGAAGACAGATAAATCACTCTCCTATGCGAATGAAAGTCACTGGCATGATTTTATTTTTTTCTCTCTCCAGGTTTAATTTGCCTTTGTTATGCAACTGTATCCTTCACTTCTTTCACTTTCAAAACTTCACACTGCAACACAAGAGAGCCAGATCTGTTTTTAGCTACCTTGTAGAAGCTCTGTTCCCATAACAACCCAATTGTTCAATGGCAGGGACCCAGAGCTGCTCATGACTGTGAGATAGCATAAACAATCATCAAAAAGTGAATGAGATGGTGTCAACATGGGCCTTGCCTTTTATCCACTGGGGAGAATTGGAAGCTGGAAGGGACCATAAAAGGGACCTCCGTTCTTTCATTCATAAAGTCACTGAATGCTGGTGGCAATGAAAACTTGAACAACCTTTCTGGAAATCAATCCAGTAACACTTAAGAAGAATATGAAGTCTGTGATGGGGAGATTAGAGGGATTCCATTGGGCCACATTTTAGGAAGGATACTGAGAAGCCAGTGGGGTATCCCCAGTGGAGCACACCAGATGGTGAGGGTCTCAAGTTCACACATATGGAGATGGAGTGAAAGAACTTGGAAAATTTACCCTGGAAAAGAGAAGAGTTAAGGTGAAACCCCTCTGGGTTTCAGTTTCTTTATCTATATATAGTCTCTGAGGTTCTTTAGGCAAATCCATGGTCCTATGAATTTTTGGCATGACAGTCGTCCTCTAGTATCTAAAGGATTATCTCAGGAAAGAACTAGACATGTTCTGCCTGGCCCCAGAGTGTGGAAGTAGGGACAATATAAATTGCAAAGAAGAATGATTTGGGCTTGATGTAAAAAAATTCCCAAACCATTTATAACTCAGGCATTCAACAAGCATTGTTGTGCTTGTGTTAAATACAAATATGGAAGAATATTCACCTTCAAGGAGTTTGCATTCTATCCAGGTACTTAACAGTGAGAGCTTATAAATGATGAACTCTGTGTGTATGTATGTATATATGTATACCTTATATAGACTAAATACACACCTGTGTATATGCATATATGTATATATACATGCACACATGTAGTGGACATATACATATATTTTGAATGGAAGATAATATCAGAAGGAGCAGCTAGGTCATGCCATGGTGCACAGAGCATCAAATGTGGAATCAGGAAGATTCATCTTCCTGAATTCAAATCTAGCTTCAGATACTCACTAGCTGTGTCCCAGTGAATAAGTCCCTTTATTTTGTTTGTTCAGTTTCCTCATCTGTAAAAATGAGCCAGAGAAGGAAATAGCAAACTACTTTAGTATCTCTGCCAAGAAAACCCCAAATGGGTCAAAAAATCATAAGCAACTGAACATGACTGAACAACAATGACAATAATGTCAGAGGGGAAAGTGTGAGGAGGTGGGGTGATAGGAGAAGCCCTCTCGGAGAAGTTGAAACCTAAAAGAAGAAAGGTTTTTGAAGGAAGTCAGGGAAATCAAATAGCAGAATCAAGGGACATATCATTTTAAGACAGGCAATACAAAGGCAGAGATGGGAGCTTCTATAAGGAGTTCCCAGTACACTAATGTAGCTGGATCATGGACTGTGTCTAGGGAAGTAAAATATAAGAAGATTGGAAATGTAGAAAAAAGCTTTAAATGCCAAACCAAAGACTTTGTGTTTGATCCTCAAGATAATAAAAAGCCAGTGGAGCTCACTGGGAGGCAGAGAGGGAATTGACATAATGAAACCTGAGCTTTAGAAAAGTCACCATCATAGATGAGCGTAGAATGGATTGGAATAGGAGATATGGACTGAACTAAGGTGGAAGTTGTATGAGTTGAGAAAATGTTATGTATGTGAGAAATGTTGTAAAGCAGAAAAGATAAGATTTGACATTAAACTGGATATGTGGGATTGTGGGAGTAAGGAGCTGAGGAGGACACCAAGGTTTTGAGGTTGGGCAGGTGAGAAGATATAGGTGTCTTCCCCCATAACTGGGAAGTTAGGAAGAATGGAGGGTTGGTAGGGGGACATGTTGAGTCGTCAGTTAGTGGTGTAAAACTAAAGTTCAAGGAAAAGACCAAAGCTGGATATACAGATCATTCCCAGAGATAATTAAACCCATGGAAGCCAATGAGATCCACAAGTCACATAGTAGAACTGGTGTAAAGTGAAGTGAGCAGAAGCAGGAGAACATTGTATACAGCAATAGCAACATTGTGTGATGCTCTTCTCAGCAATGCGATGATCCAAGATAATTCCAAAGAACTCATGATGGAAAATGCTATCCTTATCCAGAATCTGGAATCTGAATGCGAATTGAAGCGTATTATTTTTGCTTTATTTTTTGTTATTCCCCCCCTTCTGGTCTGTTCTTTCACAATATGACTAAAATGGAAATGTTTTATATAATTGCATATATATAACCTATATCAAGTTGCTTACCATTTTAGGAAAGGGATAGAAAAATTTGGAATTCAAGAAAATTTTTAAATGAATATTTAAAATTGTCTTAATGTAATTGGAAAAAATAAAATGCTATTTTAAAAAAAAGTGAGATAGTATAGATTCAAAAGGGAAGATGGTGCAGGATAGAAGCTTGGGGGATGTTTGATTATTTCAGTCATGTCTGACACCAGGCCCAGTGATCCATCCACCGCAACTCCTACATACTGTAAGGGAACCTGACATGAATAAAGATCCAGCAAAGGAGACTGGGAAGAAGATAGGTAGGAGAAATCAATTTTGCAAAAGTCTAGATAGGACAGAGTTCACAGGAGGAGGAAGTCATTGACATTCTCCAAGGCTTCAAAGAAATAAAAGAGGTTAAAGATTGAGAAAAGACCATAAGATTTGTCAGATAAATAGTACAGAGAAGCACAGGAAGACACATGAATTGATACAGCAGCTAGATAAAATACCAAATACAGTGCTGGGCTTGGAGTTAGGACAATAAGGCCTAGAGACAGCTAGATGGCACAGTGGCTAGAGCATCGGCCCTGAAGTCAAGAAGACCTTAGTTTAAATACAGCCTCAGACATTTAACACTTCCTAGCTGTGTGGTACTTGGTAAGTCATTTAATCCCAAATGCCTCATCACCACCACTCCCCCCCCAAAAAAAACTAACCCATAAAATCCAACATGGGCTGCAATCCCATTTCAAACACTTACTAGCTATGTGATCCTAGACAAGTCATTTAATCTTTCTGTGCCTTAATTTTCTCATATGTAAAATGAAGGGATTGAACCTGGTAACCTCTAAGGTCTCTTCCAGTTTTATGATTTTTTGATTGCAAAAATGAGCACAATGAGGAAAATAATATCCACAATGACCACAGCAATATGATAAGAAGAGAAAGATGGACACTCCAAAAGAAATCATAGAATGTTCCTTTCTTCTTTCTTTGCAGAATGGAGGGGGGACTGTGGTGGAAAAATAATCCAAAATTTTGTAAATTTGAAATAAATATCTAATTAGTTTATATTATGAAGGTTTAAAAGAGAGAGAGAGATTATTTGTAGTGATTCAAGGTAATTCCAAAAGGCTTGGGTTGAAAAAAAAGTCATTTGCATCCACAAGGAGAACTACAGAGTCTAAATATGGATTGAAGCATACTTTTTTTATTTTGTTGTTGTTGTTGTTTGTTAGCTTGTTTTTTTTTCTTTCTCATGGTTTTTTTCTATTTTTGCTCTGGTTTTTCTTGCACAACATGACAAATATGGAAATATTATCAAAAGAATTGCATATATTTAACCTATATCAGATTACAGGCTATCTTGAGAAGTAAGGGGAGAAGGGAGAAAGTTTTATAAAAATGAATGTTGAAAACTATCTTTACATGTATTTAGAAAAATTAAATACTATTGACAAAAATTAAAACAATCATGCAAGAAATTTTAAAAAATCTAAGTCACAGCAGCTTAGATTCTAGAAGTACCTTAAAGTACCTCCCCCCACCCTTGTCTCCTGCCTTGATCTCACCACTTCACCCATGGCAGGTGGCAGCCTGAATTATTTTTAAACAGTGGGAAAAGAAATTCCATAACCTTAGCAAACTATTCCAGACACTGACACCTGTCTTCTGGGGACTAAACTTAAATCCCTTATGCCTGTATTTAGTGCAATTGGAGACTAGCTGGTGGGCACCTTCTGCAGAGTAATCTTAAGACTCTTCTGAAAGACTGCTAGATTTGAATTCCAAAGACTTGGCTTTGAATGCTTTGAGTTCCAGCACCCAATGACAATTTGGATGGCCTCAGAAAAATCATTTTCTCTGCCTCAGCCTCAGTTTCTCCATCTATAAAATGATGAAGCTGGACTTTCCAGTTTCTAGCAAATAGCCAACCCTCCAACCAATAAGCATCAACTATGTGCCAGACACTTGGGATACAAAGACAAAAATGAAATGGTCCCTGTCCTCCAAGTGCTTATAATTTGAAGGGACTTATAGACCATTGTGCTGAACCCTCTCATTTTTACAGATGTAGACATTGAGGCAGAGATGGATTAAGTGACTTGCCCAAATTCACACAGCTAGTAAAAATATCTGTAATGGGCTTTAAATCCAGGTTTTTCTTTTCCACATTGACAGCTAACATTCTGCTGAGGAGTCTGAACTAGGATAATGAGGGAATTAAAATTTAGAAGTCATCTAGTTATTGTTCTCATCAATTCCCCATCCTGCTCAGCTGAAATCAGATTGTATTTATTATACTCTAGCAGTAGATTCAAATCAAAAAGCATTTAAAAAGTATCTACTAGTGTCAGCTATTACTCTAATAATTAGGAATAAAATAGCAGAAATAGAAACAGGAAAAAAACCCACTCTGTACCCTCATGGAATTTATATTCTAATAAGAAAGACAATATAAAAAGGGAAACTAAAAAGGTGAAGAGAGAAGAGGGTCACACCCATAGCAAAGTCTGGTAAAGAAAGTTTGGGGAAGTCAAGAGTGCAACTGGAGGAGCATGAAGACATGACGGGTCTAGTCGGTTACTGTTGTTTGTCCTTTGTTGTCAGAGAATTCCATGACATCAGGGAGGTGACGCCATGGCATGTAGGTGAACTGGATTTAAGTGAGGGAGGGCTGTGCAAGATCACCAGCCTCACTTTCCCTTCCAGTCATCTGGGTCCAGTGGCCAGCTATAGATCAGGATGATTAAACATAGCCCTGGATTCAGTGAATGATTATGACTTTTTTAAGCCAAGATCTTTAACAGGTCTCAGTTTAACTGAGGCAACACCCATTCAGTGGTTAAGGCTAAGTAACAAATGGGGCACAGAATGTTCTTTTTCCTCTAGTAAAAAAAAATAATCTATTGGCTGTTCTAGGTATCCTCCTTAGAACTGAGGTTCTGGGAGGAACCAGTCAATCAGAGGAAGAGTTCTCAGGGGCAGAGGGTAATACCAGTGTGGGAAGTACAGGAATAAATAAACTTCTATGGTGAAGAAGTTTCTATGTCTACTTAGGAGAGGAAGTCCAGAGCATCAAGAGAGCATCCTCAAGTGGAATAAAGCTGTGGCTCACCTGAGCTCTCCTTGAAATGGAGGTTTTAATGCAGTGTAATTGAGTGGTAGCCCCCAAAAAGGTATTTGTTACGTGTTATTTTCACATCATAAATGATATAATTGAGGTGAAAAAATCTTTTATGCTGTTTGTCCCAGCTACCAAAATTTAGTTTCGACTGATTTCTATCCATCTCTAAATCAAAACCTGAGATAAGATTAACAGTCGGGGATTTGGTTTCTTTATCTGTGAAATGAGTCCAGAAAAGTTGACCTCTAAGATCATTTTAACAGAGCAGCTAGAGGGAGCCATTATGCTCAAACTGCCTGATCTGGACTTGAGAAGACTCATGAATTCAAATCTGACCTCAGACACTTCCTACTTATGAGCCTGCCAGACTCAGTTTCCTCATCTGCAAAATCATTTGAGAATGAAATGACCACATACATCTACATATTTTTAAATAATATTTCATTTTGGATGAACCACTACACAGAATTCCCAATCCCTCTATTTTTGTTCCCCTGCACTTTTTATTTCCTTCACAGGCTAATTGTATACTAAAGTCCAATACTTTTTTTGTGCAGCAAAATAACTGTATGGACATGTATACATATATTGTATTTAACATATACTTGAACATATATAGCATGTATTGGTCAACCTGCCATCTGGGGGAGGGGAAAAGTTGGAACAAAAGGTTTTGCCATTGTCAATGCTGAAAAATTACCCATGCATATATCTTGTAAATAAAACGCTATAATAAAAAATTTTTAAATAATATTTCATTTTCCCAGTAACATGTAAAAACAATTTTAACATATAGTTTTTTTTAAGTTTTGAGTTTCAAATTCTATCTCCCAACCCAATATCTTTGCCAAAAAAATCCCAAATGAGATCAGAGAATTGGACATAACTAGAAAAAAAATCACTTCAAGGTCTAAGTCAGTGATCTTATGATCTTACAATCCTTGTCTGTGTTCTATCAACCCATTCCTTTGATGATGGGGATGAGGAAGAAGTCCTGTTTTCTAATTATTTTATCATCTTTTATGGCTCTCCTTTGACTGTTCTCAGGTGTTAAGGTCAAGAACTAGGGGAAAACAAAACACTGTACAACACGTCCAATGAGAAAGACTCTAGTCATTCCCTTAGCCTGACCTTCTATAATAGGTCAATCCCAAGCAAGAAAGTGCGCTAACATCTCACAGCCCACCAAATCCATCCACTCAGACACTTGAGCCTATCCAGTCCATGAATATTGCCATATACCCAGCTACAACACATGATACTTTAGTATAGCTCCCTATCTCACTCACTTTCCTTTTCTTACTTCTGCTCTGAAAAATAATCAGATCAGTAGTACTATACTACCTACTACATGCATAGCTACTTTAAAGAGCAAGATAATAAAAATGCATTTATTTCAGTTCCTACTATGTGCCAGGCTTTTTTCCAACTCATAGGCCAAAAACTAAAATAGTCTCTGCCTTCAAAGAACTGAATATCAGTATATTGACTTATGGCAATCCTCACTATTCGCATCGATATGGAAACCTTGGAGATTTGAGCTAACTGCCACAGTGAGAATGATGTTGTAGCTTGCCATGTTTTATTTGGGCTGCAGCATTATTTTTTACACTGTTTAAAAGTAGGATACATAAGAGCAATGGCCTAATATTCTATGTGAGCAAGACTTGGAAGGACATTGAAAGGGCCTCTACTCAAGGAACTCCTTGTTGGCCAATGGGTCAATGCCAGTGTTTGAAATGGTATCTTTTGAGAGTCATCTTTGGGTTAAGACATTGCACTGATCAAATTTCCTTCTTAACATGTCAAGAAGCTTACCACAAGTTATTGGGATGAATTGAGTAAGATGACATTCAACATGGGAAAATGTCAAGTTCTATACTTGAGTTCAAGAATCCAACTCATGGTGGCAAAAAGAACTAGAAACAGAGTAGGTGCCCATCGACTGGGGGGCTGGTTATAATGCGATGATTATAATTGCAGCATAATAAATGATGCATAGAAGGATTTCATAGAAAGGCTTTATGAACTAATGTCAAGTAAAATAGGAGACAGGAAAACAAACACCTGATGACTACAATAATGTATATGAAAGTTACAGAAAAGACAGTCAAACTCCAATTAAATGCATCCTGGAAAATTTTTCTACTCTCAACAAAGAGGTAGGGGGCATGGGTGCAGAATGTTAGGTATGCTGTGAGACACAGTTATTTTATTGGACAGGTTTAGTGAGCTATTTTTCTTTGTCACAATGGAGAGTTCACTTGATGGGAAGGTCTTTCAGGTAATGATATTTTTAAAAATTAAAAAATATTTTAAGTGACATTAAAAATCCATCATTCCATCAGTAAAACTTTAAAAGATCAATTTCATAAATACAGAATGGGAAGATATGGCTACTTGTATGATAAGACCTATAGGATCATAGATTAAGAGTTGGCTTGGGTGCCATTGAGCCCAATCTCCCACGTTACAGACACTGAAAAGTGAAGGGACTTAGGTGAAGAAACTCATGAGGATGTAAGCTCATTGAAAGCAACAACTATATTTTGCTTCTTTTTGTATCCCCAGCCACTCTGCAAAATGCATGGCACATAGTAGGTGCTTTCTTTATTGCACTGAATTGACTTGCCCAAGGTCACAGAACTATGTTGAGTCGGGTCTTCTTGACTCCAAGTCAAGCATTCATTCTAGCCATTGCATCAAAAATAGGAAATAAAGAAATGAAGAGAGGAAGTAGAAGGAAGAAGGGAGGAAGGAAGAAAAGGAACTTGAGGGAAGAAGGGAGGGAGAGAGGTAAGAAGGACTTAAGTATGGCTTCCGTGGGGCAGCCAGGTGGTACAGTGGATAGATCCCAGGCTGGAACAAGGAAGACTCATCTTCCTGCAGACAGATCTGGCCTCAGACACTTAACTAGCTGTGGGATGCTCAGTGAGTCACTTAATCCTGTTTGCCTCAGTTTTCTCATCTGTCAAATGAGCTGGAAAAGGAAATGGAAATCATTTCAGTGTTTCTGCCAAGAAAACTCCAAGAGAGGTCATGGAGAGTCAGACATTACCGAAGTGACTGAACAACAATGGCTTCCATATGAGAAAAACAAAACAGTTGGATTTCATTCAGGCCCAACTTTGAGATCTAACTTGCATCTCCCTTGTTTTCCAACTCTGCATGAACAGTGTCTGCCAGCTGAGAGAAGTCTAATAAGATCATTACAGGATTAGCAGTTTTCTGACCCATTTACTAAAAAAAGCTGAATCACTCAATTCATTCCCTCTTGAGACCCTGGGGGAACAGCATCTTCTGCTTTTTCTTCTCTCCTTAGTTTTTTTTTTCCTCCCTTTTCTTTTAACTGGGTGATTTTCATTAGTTCTTTTTACATTTCTTATCCATTAGCAGAAATGAAAATAGATGCTGATGGTCTCTTCAACTAATGGCCAAACATATCCATCCCAAAGCCCAGCTCTTCCCCATCCCTCCTTCAACCCCTAGAAGCCATCCCCATTAGCATTAGGGAATTGTCCTAAAGGGAAAACAGAACACCTTGAGTCTGTTCCAATGGGATGGAGAAAGGGACAACATGACTGGCAGGAATCAGCCAGCTACAGAGAGACAAGGCAAAGCTTTTCAATCCTCCCATAGCCAAAAGAATAGATAGCCAGATTTCATTCTCTTGACTTAAAGTGTGTATTTAAGCGGGGTCATCACACAGAATAACCTCCCACTGTATTTGGAGTCCGAGGACCTTGACTTGACTTTACTTCCCTAACTGGCTCTGCCACATGGATAACTACAAGTGATCTCACCTCTCTGCATCTCAGTTCTTCATCTGTAAAATGGACAGATATGAGGGGAGTTAGACTAGGTAGTATCTCAGGTTCCTTCCATTTCTAGATCTTTGTCATTTTACCTTACCTCTGTCCACCAGGAATCTAACAGGACAATTAGGAGAGGGTTAGAAATTGGTTTTTAAATTTTAAAAAACCTTGGAGTTTGGGGGCTTCTCTGAGAGCCATAAGGCTCATGTGGAGGCTGACTCTCTTTTTCCTTCTGCTCCTGTCCTTTTTTCTAGCTTCTATACTAGAAACTTCAAGCCTTGGATGTCCTGGGTACTGTGGAGCTCCTAGCCAGTGCTAGGTATTTCTCTGCTTGTGGCAACAGCATTTGGAAACTAATTGCTCACATGCTACCCCAGTCATCAGTCAACATCAATAAGCTGGCTAGGTAAGACATGGAACCCAACTAGAAGAAATAACAAGAGCGCATTGTGACCCAATGATTCAAGTACAGAGCCAGCCCCTCACAGGAGCTTTCTTTTTTTCTTTCTTTCTTTCTTTCTTTCTTTCTTTCTTTCTTTCTTTCTTTCTTTCTTTCTTTCTTTCTTTCTTTCTTTCTTTCTTTCTTCCTTCCTTCCTTCCTTCCTTTCTTTTTCTTCCTTCCTTCCTTCCTTCCTTCCTCCTTCCCTCCCTCCCTCTTTCTTTCTTTCTTTCTTTTTTTCTTTCTTTCTTTCTTTCTTTCTTCCTTCCTTCCTTCCTTCCTTCCTTCCTTTCTTTTTCTTTCTTTTCTTTCTATCTTTCTTTCTTCTTTTTCTTTCTATCTTTCTTCCTTTCTTTCTTTTTTCTTCCTTCCTTTCTTTCTTCCTTCCTTCCTTTCTTTCCTTTCTTTCTTTCTTTCTTTCTTTCTTTCTTTCTTTCTTTCTTTCTTTCTTTCTTTCTTCTTTCTTTTTTCTTTTCTTTCTATCTTTCTTCCTTCCTTTCTTTCTTCCTTGCTTCCTTCCTTCCTTTTTCTTTCTTTCTTTCTTTTGATAATAGCTTTTTCTTGAAAAATCTTGTGTTCTAAATTTTTCTCCCTCCCTTTTCCCCACCTCCTCCCCTAGAAGCAAGTAATCCAATATATGTTAAATACGTGTAATTCTTCTATACATATTTCCAGTTTATCATGCTACACAAGAAAAAATAGATCAAAAAGGGAAAAAAATGAGAAAAAACAAAGTGCAAGCAAACAACAATAGAAAGTGAAAATATTATGTTGTGATCCACATTCAGTCCCCACAATCTTTCTCTGGATGCAGATGGCTCTCTCTATCACAAGACCATCAGAACTGACCTCAATCATCTTATTGTTGAAGAGAGCCACTTCCATCAGAATTAATCATCATATAGTCTTGTTATTTCTGTGTATAATGGTTCTGCTCATTTCACTCGGCATCAGTTCATGTAAATCTCTTCAGGCCCCTCTGAAATCTTCCTGCTGGTCATTTCTTATAAAACAATACTATTCCATAATATTTATATACTACAATTTATTCAGCCATTATCCAATTGATGGGCAGGCACTCAGTTTCCAGTTTCTTGCCATTAAAAAAGGGCTGCCACAAACATTTTTACCCATATGGGTCCTTTTTCCTTTGTTATGATTTCTTTGGAATACAGGCCCAGTAGAGACACTGCTGGATCAAAGGGTATTCACAGTTTGATAACCCTTTGGACTTAGTTCCATATTAGCAATCATTCTTTAAAAAAAAACTAAATTACTGTTATTTATTATTTTAATAATATCTTTTTACATTATTATCTTTTGCCCTTAATGCCTCCTTCTCTATCTCACCATGCTACATCCTACATGTCATCTACTGTCCCATGTGGGAAGTAAAATCACCAGTAATAAAAGACTATTGCCTTCTTTTGCTATTGGTCAGCCTACCATTCCTGTATAAGCCTTTATGTCCCCAAACTACTTTAGTACTGGGACACCTCTTCCTAAAATAGAGTGATGGCCAGGTTAACAAAAAGGAGACGTTAGCTACAGTGTATTGCAAAGGATGGATCTCCATTTCTCATCTGTAAAATGAATATGTTAAAGTGGGTGGTCACTCCTAATCTCCAAATGTGTGGCCTCTGTAAAATATTACTAGAGAGAGAGAGAGAGAGAGAGAGAGAGAGAGAGAGAGAGAGAGAGAGAGAGAGAGAGAGAGAAAGAGAGAGAGAGAAGGAAGAGGAAGAGAAGGAAAAAGAAAAAAAAGAGGAAAGGGAGGGAGGGAGAAAAGGAGGAAAAAGGAATGGAAGAGAAAAGGAGGAAAAGTTAGAGAGGGAGAAATAGAGGGAAGGAAGGAGGATGGGAAGGAGAAAGAGAGGAAGGGAAAGGGAGAGGGGAAGGGAGGGGAGAGAGACAGACAGAGGGGGGAGAAAGGGGGAGACAAGGAGAGAGACAGAGAGACAGACAGACAGTGAGTGTGACAATTCCTATGTCATAATCTAGGAGGTAGGGAGAAGTGGTGGGCCCATTGACAGAAATGGAGAAATCGGGAAAAGGGAATCTAGCCAAGGATAAGGTCCCTTGCCTTGGCTCTAACAAAGCCCATCTGGCTTGAATGGGAATCTAGGACAAACATGTAATCAAAATAAATATAATAATTACAAGAGTGAGCTGATAGGAGTGGTTGGCCAGGGATCATGCCATAATAGAAAGCTGTTCTCAAGTTGGGAATTATTAATGAGAGTGGAGAGAGGAGTGTGATCATAGGCAGCCTGGCATAGTGGATTGCATGCCATCTTGGAGTCTGGAAAACTTGAGTTTCAATCCTGCCTCTGTCACTTTGTGATGATTGGAAAGACACTTAGTCCCGTCTTTAGGAGAAAGAAGGGATTAGGAATCAAGATTGTAATTAACTGGGTTTTTTTTTTTGTAATCCAACTCATAATTACAGGAGATAGAGCGAATGGGCAACAACACCAATTTATTGCCAAAAGTTCTACCTTGATTTGTCTATAGAAAAGGAAACTTTATTATCATCAATAAGAGGCCCTTTTTTCTCTTTCAATTATCCTAGAATTTCCAGTTTACTCCTACCTAAGGAAGCATAGGCAAACATATCATGGAAGAAAAAAATAAGATTACAGGGGAGAGTTTAGTTTTCTGGGACATATACATTACATATTCATTTATATTTATGATCACCACATGGTGTTACTGGAAGGTCTGCTCTGATCAGAATAGTTAATTTTAATAGGATTAGCTAGAGTTAATAGCATTAACTATGGTTATATTCTTGGAAATTATATAAGAGATTTTTGTGATACTGATCTTCTGGTTACTCCATGAACAAGACAGTGCATCTCTTACCCCTTTTGGTATCCCTAACACTTAGCACAGTTCCTGATACATAAGTATTTCATGCATATTGATTATCTCTGAGATTCTTTTCTTCATCTGTGAAATGGGTACATTGGACTTAGTGACCTCTGAGGGATCCAATACAATCCCCTCATTTTACAGATGAGGAAACTGAGGTCCAGAGAAATGAAATTACTTGCTCAAAATTACACAGGTATCAGTGGCAGAGACAGATTTCACACTGAGATCTCCTGATTGCAAATCTTAAAAAGATGCTGTATGACTTTTTACTGTACTGAGAAGTATCAGATCCTGGCAATGATGCTACCCAATTCCACCAAAAATAAAACCAGGACAGTTTATCCATGTACCAGCCATATTTTCAATCCTCCAAAGTTTGCAGTTGCCTCAGCAACCAAATGATGTGCTAATTCATGACTGATTTAGTGAACACTTAACCTGATGGAGTGGAGTGCGTGATAATAAAAATCTCTTGTATTTATAGAGTCCTTTATGGTTTAATGAACACTCTTGTGCATTTTATCTCATTTGATCCTCATAGCCTCCCTAAGAGGTAGGCAGGGCAGGTGAAATGATCCCTGCTTTATTAGGGAGGAAAACGAAGATGCTCAGAGAGTGGTTTTGACTTGGCTAAGATTTGTCCGACATTGGGATCATATGATTATCGATTTAGAGCTGAAACTGGTCTCACTACTGACCTGGTACAACCTCTTAACTTATAGATGAGTTAACTGGGGCCCAGAAACCATAGTTGTTATTGTTGTTGAGTCATTTCAGTCATGTCCAATTATTTATGCTCCCTTTGGTAGAATTCTTGGGAGGAAAGTTAGAGTAATTTACGAGAATTTCCTTCTCCAGCTCATTTAACATACAAGGAAACTGAGGCAAACAGGTAAAGTGACTTGTCCAGGATCACACAGCTAATAAGTTTCTGAAGCAGGATTTAAGCTCTTGAAAAGGAGTCTTCTTCATTCCAGGTGAGGCATTCTAACCAGCAGGGACCCAAGTGCCCCTCATTGTTGATTAAGGAAATGCAAATTACAACAATTCTCATATACCACCTCACACCTATCAGATTGACTCCAGGCCCAGCTCTATCCACTATACCACCTAACTAATTGCCCCAAAATCACAGGACCTTGCCAAAAATCTTAGGAGTATGAATTCAAAGTTAGGAGTCAAGTCAATAAGTATTACTATATATCAGACACTGTGCTAAATGTTTGGGGATTAAAAAAAAAAAGCAAGAACTCTTCCATCTCTCAGGAAAGTCGTAGTCTAATGATGATACAACATTGAACCATCTATGTACAAAATATATAACCAGAGGAGACTATAGAGTCCATCAACTCTAGACACCTCATCTTATAAATGAGGAAATCGACATAGAGACATTAAGTGACTTGCTGGTGAAGGGAGAAGGCTGGATTTGAACCCAAGTCTTCCTAACTTCATGCCCAATTCAATATCCACTGCATCATACTGCCTATCACAGTCCACTGAAAGGGCAGTCAAAGGTTGAAGAAAAATAAAAAAGCACAACCAGTCCAGAATGACTCAAGTCAAGTAAGCAGTCATCTGTCCTTTCCTTGGAGACCTCTGAGGGAGGCTCCCCACTATTTCTTAAAGCAACCTATTATTCCACTTTAGAATAGAATTATTTAAGATTTTTCTTAAATCGATGTTAAATCTACCTCTTTGCAATTTCCATGCATTGCTCCTAATCTTATCCTTTGAGACTTAGAATAATAAGTTTAATGCACTCTTCCATAGGACAGCCTTTTAAAGGCTGGGAGACAACTATCATCCTCTTCAGTTTCCTTTTCTTCAGGCTGAACATGCCCACTTCCTTCATCCAGTCTTCATATGGCATGATCTTAATTTGTGTATTTTTAACATTCTTCTTAACATAAATAGTATTTTATTTTTTCCAATTATCTATAAAGATAGCTTTCAACATTCCTTTTTTAATGAGATTTTGAGTTCCAAATTTTTCTTTTCCTCCCTTTTCTCCCCCGCCCAAGACAGCGAGCAATCTGATATAGGTTATATATTAACATTAATTTTTAAAACTTTTTGAATTCTATTTCTCTCTCTTCCTCCCAGTCCTTCCCTACCCACTGAGAAGGCAAATACTATATCAATTATACATGTGAAGTCATGTAAAATACATTTTCATTTTAGCCATTTTTTTAAAAAGGCAAGAAATATAAAGTTAAAAAGTATGCTTCAATCTACACTCAGAGTTTATAAGACTGAATAACATAATATTATATTACATTATTTATATTATGTAATAAAATTAAATAAAATATAATAAACTCAGAATTTATAATATTTAATAATATTATATTATTTATATTATATAATAAAATTGAATAAAATATAATAAACTCAGAGTTTATAAGATTTCTCTCTGGAGATGGATGGTGTTTTTCATCATGGGTCCTTTGGAACTGTCTTGGATCATTGGTTTGACCACAGTAAGCAAAATCTTTCACAGTTAATCATCATTACTGTTACTGTATACAGGGTTCTAGTTCTGCTCACTTCACTTGCATCAGTTCATATAAAACTTACCAGGCTTTTCTGAAACCATCCTGTTCATCATTTCTTATAGCACAATTGTATTCCATCACAATCACATAACACAATTTGTTCAGTCATTCCCCAATGGATGGGCCTATCCTCAATCTCCAATTCTTTGCCCCCATTAAAAGAGCTGCTATAAATTTGTTTTGCTGTTCAGATGAATTTAATTGAGTCTTATTTTTTGTGACCCTATGGACTATATAGTCCTTGAGATTTTTTCTTGGCAAAGACATTAAAGTAGTATGACATTTTCTTCTTCAGTGAATTAAGGCACACATAAAGTCACTGAATTTAGGTCTTCCTACCTCCAAACCAAGTTGTCTATCCACTGAGCCACCTACCTTCCTCCCAAAAACATTTTGCAATTATTCTCCCATTTTATCCTCATGTATTAGTGTTATTGTTCACTCATTTAAGTCACATCCAACCCTTCATGATTCCATTTGGGGTATTCTTGGCCAAGATCCTAAAGTGCTTTGCCATTTCCCTCTCCAGCTCATTTTACAGATAAGGGACAGAGACAAACAGGATTAGGTGATTTGCCCAGGGTCACATGGCTAGGAAGTACCTGAGGGCAAATTTAAATTCAGGAAGATGAGTCTTCCCAATTTCAGGCTTGGCACTTTATCACCCACAAACTGCTATAAATATTTTTGTACATATGGATCCTTTCCCCCTTATGGAGGTATACAATACTAAGTGGTATTGCTGGATCAAAGGGTATGCACAACTTTCCAGCCCTTTGAGTATAGAGCCACATTGTTCTCTACAATGGTTGGATTAGTTCACAACTCTACCAACAATACCTTAGTGTATCTGTTTTTCCACTTGTCCTCCATAATTTATCATTTTCTTTTTCTAGTTAGTCAATCTGATAGGTATGAGATGTGTAACATTTTAAAAGTATGAAAGACATAGCTTTTGGGTAATTAATCATTTTATTTTATTTTTTTCTAGTTATATTTATATTATCTTTTAAATATACATTTCTTTAATTTTTTTACATTTCTTTATGAATCAAGTGTGTATATGTTTGTGTGGATGTGAGTGTGGATGTGAGTGTGTGTGTGTGTGTGTGTGTGTGTGTGTGTGTGTGTGTGTGTGTGTGTGTAAAGTGAGAGAGAGAGGTACCTAGCATGATGGAGAAATCCCCAGAAGTACATTCTGATGGGACTCAGGCACACTCCATAAATGGAAATCAATCATGACTATAAGTACATGAGAGCAAGAAGATTTGTGGGCATGCTTGAGTCTTATTTTTGTTCTTTCTGATCACAGGCCAGTGATTAGTAATCCTGAGAAAAGACTGTCTCTGTCTTGTCAGTAACCCAGTGGGTTGAAAGTTCTGGAGTCTCATTCCAGCAGGAGGTGATTTCTGCAACAGCACTGCTTCCTGGAGGAGAAGAGTAGCACTACTAGGAGAATCCTGGGCCATGCCTGAAGAAAGGACTAGAGAAAGCCAAAGGCATGCCCCAAATGTGCAGGAGAGTTGGATTTCTCAAGTTGTTCGGATAACATAGAGTGGGTCTGAAGTGAACGTGAAATATATGTTCAGCAACTGCTCAAAATGTCCTTACTTTGTCTTTGTCTCTCTCTCTATTTCTGAAACTGTCTTTGTCTTCATCTATCTGTCCTCCCTCTCTCTGTCTGTCTCTGTCTCTGTCTTGTACAGGGAATAAAATGTACATAATGACTATAAGATTTTTTATATATTTAAGAATTCAGGCTTTCAGATTATTTGTATTTTCAGTACTGGAGAAAATAAACCATTCCATCCCTGATTTTCATGTCTTCATCTATCTGTCCTCCCTCTCTCTGTCTGCCTCTGTCTCTGTCTCTCTCTTGTACCGGGAATAAAATGTACATAATGACTATAAGATTTTTTATATATTTAAGAATTCAGGCTTTCAGATTATTTGTATTTTCAGTACTGGAGAAAATAAACCATTCTATCCCTGATTTTCATTTTATACAAGGGTTCCTTCTTTAGAAAAGATATCCATTTTAAGGGGTTAGTACTAGACATGAGCCTAGACTCTAAGCTTTGTACTACAGATATATTCTAAAGTTCTTCTAGCGTATGGGCATACCAAGCAATCCATGTGAATCCAGAGCTAGAACTTCTTGTGGGAGGGGACCCTTGGATCTAATGTCGTACTAGAAATGTCATTTGCACAATTTATAAGTATTTCATCTATGTAATCTTCAATAAGACAAATAAAAATGGACCAAGTACAGATTCCTGAAACCTATTAGAGTTCTTCCTCTAGTTTAACTCTTTGAGGCTGGTGAGTCACCCAGTTTTATATATAATTGGAGGAGAAAGTGAGGCTGGTGACTTTATATAGCCCTTCCTCACTTAAATCCAACTCATTTGCATGTCAAAACACATGTCCTGGTCCTCTTTGAGAAAGAAGGACAAACAACAATATAATTGTTCTATCCTCTAGCTCAACTAGTCTAGATGGGTATGCCTTATTCAAAAGTAACCAGATAGGCCATGGGAAGAGGGATAGGATTGTGTATTAAGAATGTTTATTCATACAAGGAAATCTAAGCACATGGGATAGAAGTATGAAGAAAAGTATTTAGGTCACTGGAAAAAGATATAGAACTGATTTTTGCCATTGAGCACAGACCACCTTGACAGAAAGAGGAAAGAGATGAGTTTGGGAAATAAATCACCAGCCTAGCATGTTATTAGTATATGATGGCGATTATATTATAGAGACACCCCTTGCAATTCCCTGTCTCCCCTTCCATTCGCACTCCCCTTCACTTCTCCCTCCCAGATAGAATGGCTAATATTTATTTGAGTTGCCTTAGAGAAAATATCATCCTTCAAAAGATGGAGAACTGAAAAAAAGGTAAATTACATGCTAAATCTGATTCTTACCAACAGGAAGGAGCTGCTTGCTGGGATGGATATGAAATTCTGGAAGGAGATGATTCAGCGTTTGTGACAAAAAAGAAAAGAGAATCTGGGTTTAATCTGACATATTCCCTAGATTTGGGGAAAGAAGATTTCAAAGGGTCAAGGGGAAAAATAAGTAAGATACCATAGATTAAAATGTTACAGAGGAAGCCCAGAAAGGATGGAAGACATTCAGGAATGACATCCTAAAGATAGGGAATTTCAATGAGGTGGGGAAATGAGGTCCTGGGAATTTGCCAAACAACTTTGGTTTTAAAAAGCAAAATATGGGGTAGCTGAATGGCATAGTGGATAGAGCACCAGCCCTGGAGTCAGGACCTGAGTTCAAAACTGGTTTCAAACACTTACTAGTTGTGTGACTCTGAGCAAGACACTTAAGTCTGATTGAAGGCAATGTACCAAAAACAGAAGCAATATCAGGTAATAGAAGGCTGATGTAAGAGTATAGCAGAGTCCTGTAAACATAGTGTCAGGCAATTCTCAAACAAAGGAATTGAAACTATTTCTAGCCATATGAAAAGATGCTCCAAGTCATTATTAATCAGAGAAATGCAAATTAAGACAACTTTGAGATACCACTATACACCTGTCAGATTGGCTAGAATGACAGGGAAAGATAATGCACAATGTTGGAGGGGATGTGGGAAAACAGGGACACTGATGCATTGTTGGTAGAATTGTGAATACAGAATTGTGAATACATCCAGCCATTCTGGAGAGTGATTTGGAACTATGCTCAAAAAGTTATCAAACTGTGCATACCTGTGACCCAGCAGCGTTACTACTGGGCTTATATCCCAAAGAGATCTTAAAGGGAAAGGGACCTGTATATGCAAGAATGTTTGTGGCAGACCTCTTTGTGGTGGCCAGAAACTGGAAACTGAGTGGATGCCCATCAATGGGAGAATGGCTGAATAAATTGTGACATATGAAAATCATGGAATATTATTGTTCTGTAAGAAATGACCAACAGGTTGATTTCAGAAAGGCCTGGAGAGACTGACAGGAACTGATGCTGAGTGAAATGAGCAGAACCAAGAGATCATTATATACTTCAACAACAATACTGTATGATGATCAATTCTAATGCACGTGGCCCTCTTCAACAATGAGATGAAACAAATCGGCTCCAATAGAGCAGTAATGAATTGAACCAGCTACACCCAGCAAAAGAACTCTGGGAAACATAGAATTCCCAATCCCTCTATTTTTGTCCGCCTGCATTTTTTATTTCCTTCACAGGTTAATTGCACACTATTTCAAAGCCCGATTCTTTTTGTACATCAAAATAACCATATGGACATGTATATATATATATAGTATTTATTATATATATATATATATATAGTATTTACCATATACTTTAACATATTTAACATGTATTGGTATACCTGCCATCTTGGGGGTGGGGGGAAGGAGGGGAAAAATTGGAACAAAAGGTTTTGCAATTGTCAATGCTGAAAAATTACCCATGCATATATCTGGTAAATAAAAAGCTATAATAAAAAATTTAGTGTCAGGGATGCTAAAGCTCAGAATGAGCTGAACTTGGTGAGAGAAGCTAAGGAAAGCTTGGAGTCATTGGATTTGTGTTTGAATGGGTTTGGGTTCTATTTTTAACTATATTTGAAGAAAAAGGAGAATCAAAGTAGGGATAGAATCTTTATTTGGAATGTTTGGATGATAATAGTTGACAACAGAAAAATGGCAGCATGTCTGGAACTTGTGCCGGGGTTCTCTGCGTAGAATGGCCCTTGCAATAGAAACAAAAATGACTAAAAGAAATTTGATAACCAAGATAAATAAGGGAGTAGTAAGAAAGCAGCTAATGATAAATTTGAACCATCTACCAAAACAAACTATATCCACTAGTTCAGAAACAACTGGCAGATGTGGCTGCTAAGCTACTGTCTGATAATCAAAAGAACTTAAAAGTAGGAGAAGTACCAAAAGACTGGAAAAGGATACATCCTTTTATCTTTTTTTGGTTTGGTTTAGCTCTTTTTACCAAAAAAGGAGGAAGAGAAGAACAAAATCTATATATGATATAGTGATATTGACTTTGTTTCATAGGAAAAGATCTTTATGGGGAGAATTAGAATTATCTAGAAAGAAAGCTGTGATTACAAAGAGTCAACATGTCTTCCTCAAGAATGGGTCATGCCAAATTAAGCTCATTTCCTTTTCTGACAGAATTGCTAAACTAATAGATGAGGGGAATTTCGTGCATGTAATTTACCTCAATTTTAGCAAAACTTTTGATAAAATATCCCATGTTCTTCTTGGTCGAAGATGGACATTTATGGATTCAACTTGCATTTGTTGTGTCCTCCTAATGGAATGTGATCTCTTTGAGAGCAGGGATTGGTCTTGGTATAGAACATTATCCTATGAATATAATAAGTGTTTAGCAAATTCCTTTTCTTTCATTCATTCACAAATCTAGGAGGGAAAACTAACTTTGGATGGAAGTATCATCATCTACAAATATAAAGTATTATTATATTTGAAAACCAAAAATCCATTTCACAAGTATTGTTAGACAACAGTTATTCTGAAAAAGATTCAGGGCTTTTCGTGGACTACAGAGTCCATATAAATAAACAAGGTGATGTCACTGTCAAAAGAAGTCAATGTAATCTTAGGTTACAATAAGAAAGCCACATAAAAAACTGGAAACTGAGTGCATGCCCATCAGTTGGAGAATGGCTAAATAAGTTATGGTATATGAATGTTATGGAATATTATTGTTTTATAAGAAATGATCAGCAGGTTTATTTCAAAAAAGCCTGGAAAGGCTTGAATGAACTGATGCTAAAGTGAAGTAAGTAGAACTAAGAGAACATTGTACACGGCAACAAGAAGATTATACGATGATCAATTCTGATGGACGTAGTTTTTCTCAACAATGAGATGATTCAGGCAAGTTACAATGATCTTGTGATGAAGGGAGCCATCTGCATCCAGAGGGAGGACTATGGGAATTGAGTGTGGATCATAACATAGTATTTTCACTTTTTTTTGCTGTTTCTTGTACTTCATTTTCTTTCTTTTTGAAAATATGAATGCATATATTGGATTTAACATATACTTTTACCATGTTTAACATATACTGGATTGTTTGTCATCTAGAGGAGAGGGTGGGGAAGGGGGAAAAACACAAGGTTTTGCAAGGGTTAATGTTAAAAAAATTTATTCATAAATATGTTTTGGAAATTAAAAAGCTTTAATTTAAAAAATTAAAAAACAATAAGAGAGCCACAGCTTCCAGAATAAAGACATGATAGTTCCGTTGTAGCCTGTCCTACTCAGACTTTCCTTGGAATGTTGGGTTCAGTTCTGATACCATAGTTCAAGAAAGGTATTGATATTCTGGAAAAGAACCAGAGGAAGGTAATGAGGATGTCGAAAGTTGTTTGACAATATATGGTGAGGTTGGGTTGGAAGTACTGGGCTTGTTTCACCCAGAGAAGTCTCAGAGGAACCTAATGGGTGTCTTCAAGCCTTTAAAGGGCTATGTTATAAGGGATGGATTAAATTGTGCTATTTGGTTTCAGAGAGCAATACCATGAGCAAGGTGGCATTTTGGAGAAATAGTGATGTCAGGAAAAACTTCCGACAACTATCCCAAAATAAAATGAGATGGGGGGAGGTGAGGGTTTCCTTTCCTTGAGAGTCTTCACTTGGAGGTTGCCAAGGTCCTTTCCAGTTTTCAGTTTCTGGGACTCTGTGATTTTTGTGATTAATTCCCCTCTCACCTTTTTGGTTTTTCTTTCTCCTTCTCTTTGCTCGATCTTCATCTAGGTCATACCAACTAAGTTTAAACCTTACTGCTCAATCCTGGACTCTCTTCTCTTTTCTTCCTATACTCTCTCATCTGGTGATCTCATCAGTTCCCATGAGTTCAATTATCATTTCTATGCTGATTATTCCCAGATCTACCTATTTATTCCTAATCTCTCTTTTAATAACCAGTCCTGCATCATGAACTGCTTATTGAACATTTTAAACTGAATGCCTCATAGATATAGCAAACTCAACAAATCCAAAACAAATCTCATTATCTTATCTTTCAAACCCATCCCTCTTTGAATTTTCCTTTTATCCCAAGTACACCACAACCTTTCCGGTTTCCCACTTTCCCACAATGTCTTAGGAGATAACCAATTCATTTGAATAAAATTAGGGTTATAGTTTCTTGAATCTGACCAATCAATAAGCAATCATTAAATGCCCAGCATGTGCCAGGCA
This sequence comes from Sminthopsis crassicaudata, assembly GCF_048593235.1. Lineage (NCBI taxonomy): Eukaryota > Metazoa > Chordata > Mammalia > Dasyuromorphia > Dasyuridae > Sminthopsis > Sminthopsis crassicaudata. Next base: position 21,322,471 of record NC_133617.1, on the reverse strand, counting down.
TTGTGCTAAGGACTAAGGATATAAGAACAGATATGGAATGCCTGCCCTAAAAAAAAGTTTATATTCTATAGAATCTGATAGCTCACCAAAATAATAAATTTTATTTGTATAACACTTTGAGGTTTACAAAACATTTTCCCCCCAATAGCCCCATTAGTAAAAGGCAATAATAATACTACTCCTATTTGATAGAAAAAGAAACTTGAACTCAGGTGAATTGACTTGTCCGTGTCTTATATATATCCTATATATATTTTTGGATTCTAGCTTTGAACCCCAGTCCCTGATTCCTAGTCCCTTGCTCTTACTAGTATATCATAATGTCTCTTTTTATTGATAAAATAAAGAATTTGAAATTATTTGGTGAGTATTATCACATCTTATGACAAAGGCTTGGTATCCCCTTGATGAGTGTATCATAGCAGATAGTCTTTTTCAGATCTGCGTTAAACTACACAGCTTCTAACGTTCCTTCCTACTCTGACATTCTGTGATCTGAAACTTCCTATGTGACAGAAATCCCAACTGGCATTTCTGTGAAAAAAAAAAAATTTATGGGTCTTTGTTCAATTTAAAGTGTATACATGAAAAATTCCTGGTGACATATTAGTGTCTAAATTAAGAAAAATCATAAAGTATAGACTTTAAAAAATGCCAACAAAGCATGAAAGAGGTTTGAGGAGTTACTTCAGACCAAGTAAGAGGAATAAATAATGAGCCTATTAATATGAGACACGAAGTCTTTATATAAAGTCTGAGGACCTCGATGTGAATCTTAACTCTACCTAAACACAAAAAGAACAAAACAGAATTGATATCATTGTTATAGTATACTACAGACCACCTAAAGAGATGGAAGAAATTAATGAAGAGGTTTTGATATAGATTATAAAGTTGATACAGAAGCAAGACATGACATTAAAATAGGATCCAACTATTAAAACATCAACCAAGTCTTACGGGCTAATTTCAAAGCATTTGAAAAATTCTTGGCCTTTTAGGCCAAGGTTGGCAACTCTATCTCTCAGAATATGGAAAACACAAGAATTGTTCCTCTGGGCCTAATTGTGAACCACAAGCAAGTTGTGGTTGTTCAAATGTAAGTGAAAGGAACTTTGAGAGAGTGGCTATCATTTATTCAATCATTTGGATGAAGACAATATTTATTAATCATTTTGAAGATAGCATAAAGTGGAGGGACTGGTTCACTCATTGGATGACAATTAGTTTTCCTAAACAGCCTGAGAGGTATTAGGCTAATCTCTAGAGGATGAAATCCAATAGGAATAATACAAACTCATGGGCAATGGTACAATCAATCAACAAACAGCATAAGTGCTGGATGAAAGGACAACTGAATAGATAGCAGTTCATGTGATAAAGACTTAAAGATTTTAGGTAACTTTCAGCTCAATATAAGCCAATGATGTGGTGTGCTTGTCATTAACGGTACTACTAGACTGCATCGATAAAAGTACAAATAGTCTAGTACTAAACAAAAATGTTATATTCAGTTTTGGATGCCATGTGTTAAAGACATTGAAAAACTGGAGTGTTTCCAGAGGAAGGACCAGAATGGACAGGGGACCAGGGGACAATGGAAAAGATTTTTAACCTGGAATAGAGAAGACACAGAAGCTTTCTTCAAATATGTGAATATTTATATTTTTCCAGGTGTTGGATTTGGGGGAGTAGAGGCAGCGGAGAAGTTGACTCAATAAGCAGAAGCTAATTTTGGCTAAGTGTAAGGAAGAACTTTCTATTAGTGAGAGATGTGTGAAAATGGAATAAGCTGCCCATTATCATAGGCAAACAAACAAGTTAGATGATCAACGGGGGAGTCAGTGATGTTAAAAAAAGATTTCTATTTAATTCACAGGATCATAGATTCAGATCTAGAAGAGATCTTGGAGACTAGCCTAAATCTCTCATTTTGGAGATGAGAAAACTAAGGAAAATATACAGCACATTGGCTACAGCACTGGGCCTGGAGTCAAGAAGCTCTGAATTCAAATCCAGCCTCAGATACTTACTAGCTATATCTATGCTTACTAGCTATATATGTGCCTTGATAAGGCAAACAAATACTATCTGCCTTAGTTTCCCCAACTATAAAATGAAGAATTCCTCAGATTTTAAAACTGCATATATATATATATATATATATATATATATATATATATATATGTATATATATATGTGTGTGTGTGTGTGTGTGTGTATACAGAAGGAAAATAAAGTATTAATAACATGTATTTTTCAGCATTGTTGTGAGAATCAAATAAAATATTTGTAAAGAGCTTAAGAGAGTTTCTGGTACATAATAGATTCTTTAAAAATGCTTATTTTCTTGCTTCCTAAAATGATTTATCTAGGGACACTTCTTCCATCTTGGACTTGTGCTATTGATTTTTGAACTACACTCTAAGAGTTTATATTTATTCCTATTAGATTATAGCTTAAAAGATTCGGACTAATGCCTCTCAGGTTCTTTTAGAAACCTGATCCTATCATCTAATGAATGAACTATTCCTTCCACTTTATGCTATCTGCAAAATAAACGATAAATATTTCATCTTCAATCAAGTGATTGAATAGATGTCATAGCAAATCCCCCGAAGTTCTTCCTTATGGGTCACAATTAGGCCCAAAGTAGCAATTCTTGTCTTCTCCACATTCTGAGAGATGGGAATTGCCGACCAAAAAGATCAAGAATTCTCTCGATGCTCTACAGAGCAGAATGAGACTTTACTGGTGTGTAGATAGTTAGGTAGATAGTTTAGATAGATAGTTAGGTCCTGCATTCATACCATTATTTTCTTTCTGTATCAATTTTATAATCTATATTAGGAATTCTTCACTTATTTTCTCCATCTGGCTGAGTGACATAAAATATAGTATAACAATGATACAACTTTGTTTTGTTTTACTTTTGTCTGTACCCAAATATTCTCCATGATGTTCATCCTTCAAATGTATAGATTTTAGATATGTGTAGTAGACATCCCTAACATTTAATTCAATTCTCTAAATAACATATACTTATCTTTTCCAGTTAATGCACCCTATCCTCCCAAATCTCAATGACACTTATTGACCTCCTAGCATTAAAATCTTAAGTAACTCCAAAGTTCAACTTGGTGAAAACTATTTATTCTGCTTAACTCAGGGCAAAGATAATAATTTCAAATGATTTAGAATGCCTCTAGATGGCTTTCCAATTTTGGACCTTTCCCCTGTAGCCATTTACACACAGAAATCTATGGGTATGGGTGTGGATAAATAAGACAATTTCTGAACTTGGGTCAAAACAGATATACAAGGTCAAAGTAGGGGAGAATGGCCTAGTGGACATAAATTTTGTCAATGACTGAGAAAGATCTATGTTTCATTGCAGAGTGAGGCTGGAAGGCTGAGCAGTTTAGCTAGGACTTGTGCAGCTAATTTGGAAGTGTCTACCACCAGACTGACCAGAGAATAATGGAACTTTAATTGGCCTCCATTTGTATTGTGCAAGTATGGGTCATGGAACCCTAAAGTTGCTCAAGAACTGAAATTGGAAATTACTTAGAAGGCAAAGGAGAAGCTCATGGCCAAGACTGGAGCACAAACCAGTTTTTGTAGGAAAAGCTGTGTAAAGGATATCATAGGAAAAATGTATGATGGAAAGAAAAGAAAGAAAGAAGAGAGGAAGGGAGGAAAGGAGGAAGGAAGGGAGGGAGGAGGAAAGAAAAGAAGGAGGGAGGAAGGAAGGGAGGATGGAATGAAGGGAGGGAGGATGGAATAAATTAAGCATGGAGAGAGTGAGAAAAGGAGGGAGGGAGAGTTCTGATCATTTATTTATTTATTTGTTTGTTTGTTTTTTTTCTGAGGCTGGGGTTAAGTGACTTGTCCAGGGTCACACAGCTAGGAAGTGTTAAGTGTCTGAGACCAGATTTGAACTTGGGTCCTCCTGAATTCAGGGCTGGTGCTATATCCACTGTGCCACCTAGCTGCCCCCCCGATCATTTATTAAGTATAAAAGCTAATGAAGAGCCTACCTGTTCCAAGTATATCCCTTTCACTTTGATGAATCCCCTGAAATGAATTTAGGGGAACACATGATTAGAGTGGCATGGGGAAACTAAGGCAGATAGTAGTTGGCATGGAGGTTGTGAAGGGGAAAACCCATATCGATGGATTCACTGAAACAATGAATTTTTGGAATAATTTCAGTTAAGTCAGAGAGGGGTTGCAGTTTGTGATTATGGAAAAAGCATATGCTTGGATGAAATCACAGATCCTTCAAATATTCAATAACTTAATGACCGACATAAAAGACATATTTTAGATATGTAATAAGGAGATCAAGGAAGTCTGGAAAAATTCCTGCCTTGGGAATTTCACTTGGCAGAGCAAGGATGGGAAAACGTCCCTTTGTAGGACCAGAAGGGGGCAGAGCTCAATAGTTTGGATAAAATGTAAGCTCCTTGAGGGAGAGGAATTGTTTTTCAGTTAATTTTTGTACCTTTATCCCCTAACCCAATACACTGATACATAAGATATGAATAGTGGGGTTTTTTTATTTAATTTAATTTTACTGTTATAGCAAATTCTCAGATCAGGTGATTCTTTCTGTTAATGCCCTAAATGTTTGCTATAACAGTAAAATTAATTCATTGTAACATTGTTTTTTTTTTTTTAATTAAGTTGTAAATTCTCTCTCTTCCTCCATTCATTGATGAATTTATCAATTATATATGTGAAATCATGCAAAATACATTTCCATATTATTCATGTTGCAAAATAAATAACAAGAAAAAATGGTTTTTTTTTTAAATCTACTTCAATCAGTATTGAAAATTCATCAATTCTCTCTCTCGAGACAAATAAATTTTTCATCATGGGTCCTTTGGAATTATCTTGGATCGTTGTCTTGATCAGAATAGCTAAGTTTTCCACAACTGATCATGGTTTTTGATAGTTGCCTAGAGAATTTTAGTGACTTGCCCAGAGTCAAATAAGCAGTATGTAATATAGAAAGGACCTGAACTCAGCTCTTCCTGACTCCAATAGTAGGAAAGGGAATAAATATTTATTTAATAAATTTAATAAATAAATAAATATTTAGCACTCATTATGTGGCAAGGACTGTGCTAAGAGCCCGTATAAATATTATTTTATTGGAACAAAAGGTTTGGCAATTGTCACCGTTGTAAAATTACCCATACAAATATCTGGTAAATAAAAGCTATTATATATATTTATATATATATATATATATATATATATATATATATATATATATATATATAATTTTATTTGTTTCTCATAGCAGTTTTATGAAGTAGATGCTGTTATCACCCCATTCTACAACTGAGGAAACTGAGGCAAACAAGTGACTTGTTTAGGATAACACAACTAGTGTCTGAGGCCAGACTTTAACTTATGGTCCTGAATCCTTCACCATCCTACCTCTTTAAGCCTGATACATAGGTGATAGGTACTCCTATAGAGCATGTACAGAGTAGATACTTAATAAATGTTTATTGAATTGAACTGGCTTGATGTGAATCGACTATGCCATTCAGTCCATCCTCTGACCAGGAAGAGAGGTTTCCTATATTCCACCTTCTGGGCTACAATTTCTTTAAGTCTCTCCTATCAAATACTATTATTCATGTCCCTATTATTCTTCTTTGGCTGGGAAGAGTTGGGAGTTGAGCAGAGAAAATTTTTCTCCTCCTCATGACAGCTCCTGATTGAGTGTGTTTGCCACCCAAGACCAGCCAAGCTAAGTTCAGAGAGACTCATAACCCGAATGTTGGCCCCTGGGTGAGAAATTTTTTCCTAACTGTGGAACTCTGGAAACCACCTCCCATATCATAAAGGGACTACCATTTATACTGGTGAAAGGAGTTCCAAGTATCCTTGAAATAGTGAAGGAAATATGGTAGAGTGAAAATAGAGTTGGATGGGATATTTTCAAACCACACAATCCAACCATCCTAGTTTTATTTTTCATCTTACAGAGGAGGAAACTGAGGCACAGAGCAAAATATCTTGCTACATAAGTCACACAAGTAAAAAAAAACAAAACAATTATATCATGCTTCAAAGTTTGCAAAGCACTTTACTCACCTTTTGTCAGTTTCCCGGCAATCCCATGTTAGATTACAGATAAGGGAAGAGAGAGAAAGAGTATCTATACAGTGCCTACTATGTGCCGGGGACAACTGAGTCAGGAAGACTCATCTTTCTGAGTTCAAATCTGCCCTCAGATATCTATGAGCTGCGTGACTCTGGACAAGTCATTTAATCCTGTTTGCTTCAGTTTCCTCACTTGTAAAATGAGAAGGGAAATGGCAAATCCTGCCAGTATCTCTGCCAAGAAAACCCCAAAGCGGGTCGTGGAATATCAGACACAACGAACAGGCAGGATCTGAAACCAAGGTTTTCTGACTTCAAGTTTTCTCTCCACTCTGTCACATGACCTCAGGATACCTTGCTTTCCAACCAACAATTTTGACCTTTAGGAGCTTCCTGCCTGTGGAAAAGGCCTCCCTGAACCTCATTTTCCTCATCTTTAAAATATGTATAATAAACAGAAGATATGTTGTGGAGAAAGCCTTTCTGCCAACATTTTTTGGTTTGTTTTTTGTTTTTAAATGTGAGGGGAAGGAAAGGGGCGATGTGAGTTGTTATGGTAGCCTCAACTCACCTCCACAAATAGTCCCTTTGGGTCTTGGCTGTCTCCCTTCGAAGCTCACCTTGGTAAACATGTGCGGGCCACCCAAGGACAAAAAGCAGAGAGATTCTTTATGTATTCCATACATCCATGCATCCTTCCTCCAACCTAAGGCACAAAGTTCTGATCTCCGCCCTACGGCGCCCCTAGGTGCCCAGAAGCAGCTTCTTCCGACACCCATCTCGTTTAGGGTTGAGATTCAGTGGCAAATACTACAGCCCCCTACCTTCAGCACACGCAGACACACGCACGGAAACACGCATGCACACACGCACGTCGTTCCCATTCCCTTGTGGAACTCGGGACAAGGACTCCCGGACTAATTATCAACTGGCCCCTGGGGAACGTGGGAAGGGAAGGGTACTTAGCAGAGCCCAAGGCCGGGAAAGGGTTAAACTAAGGGCCGCAGGGGCGGGAGCAGAGCCCCAGGCCCAGAGGCAGAGACCCTGGCGGCTGAGGCAAACGGAACTATTCCCAAGGGAACAGGTGGCCCAAACCGTGCCAAGCCGCGCGTGTCAGGCGCCTATGGGCGCGGCCTGAAGTACGGGGTGGGCCGGGCTGCGTGCGTGGCTGGCGCCGGGGTGGGGCCGCCGGGCAGCGCCGGGCCTAGCCGGTCTGGGAGGGAGGGAGGGAGGGACATTCCTTGGAGTTGCACTGAGGGGAGGAAGGCCGAGGCCAAAGGGAGACGGTGGCCGAGAGAGGAGGACCAGTGCCAGGCGTCCGCGGCGCGCCATGTGCCACAGCCCCGGCCAGCGCAGCCGCCGCCAGCGCCGGGGCCGGCCAGCCGAGGGCCATGGAGAGGGGCTGCGGCACCCGAGGGCTGCCGCTAGCAGCTGCAGTGGCAGCAGAAGCAGAGCGCAGCCCAGCCCGTGAGGTCCCGCCGGGTGACGGGCTGCGGCCGCAGCCACAGCGGAGAGGCAGCTAAGGCCGGAGCACCCCTGCACCCGGCGCTGCGGCGGCGGCTCCTCCTCCTCCCCCTTCTCGCTTTCCTTCTCCTCCTCTCCCCCACCCCACCCCGCCCTCGCCGCTTTCCTCCCTCTCGGCTCTCCGCCTTCCTTGCTCTCTCTCCTCCCTCCTCCACCAGCACCACTACCTCCTCCTCCTCCCCTGCGCACACCGAGCAACCCAGCCCGGGGGCGGGGAGGGGGAGGGGAGGGAGGGGAAGCAGGGCACGCGTGCCGCCGGGCGCGAGGCGGGCGGGGGAGAGCTCCCGGGACCGGCCCGGCTCACGCCGGTGTATAGGCGACCAGGGGGACAACGCAGGGGGGGAGGAAGGGGGGAAAGGGCTGTAGGAGCGGAAGCGGGGCGCGTGCAGCGGCGCGAGACCGGGGGGGGCCCCTTCCTCCCTCCCCCTCCTCCCCAAACTACCTCCACCCCCACCCCCACCCCCCCTGCAGCCTGGCGCGCGCCGAGGGCCCGCACAGCAGCGGGCTCTCCCCGGGCCATGTCCGCCTACTGCCTGGACTTGGCCAGCAGCGTTTCAGCACCCGCCGAGGCGGACAGCGCCTCCTGCATGGAGCTGCCGGGGCCCGGCGGGGACGAAGTCCGGAGCCCAGCCGCAGCCGCCGCCGCGGCCGCTTTAGTGTCCTTCCCCGGTGGCCCGGGGGAACTGGAACTGGCGCTCGAGGAGGAACTGGCGCTGCTGGCGGCTGGGGAGCGGCCGCCGGACCCGGGAGAGTTTCCCCAGGCCGAGTCGGGGCTTCTAGACGCAGCCGAGGCCCCGGGCCCGGGGCAGTTGCTGCAGCCGTCCTCACCCCCGCAGGAACCCGAACTGCTGTCGGTAATCCGACAGAAGGAAAAAGACCTGGTCCTGGCTGCCCGTCTGGGCAAGGCGCTGCTGGAGAGGAACCAGGACATGAGCAGGCAGTACGAGCAGATGCATAAAGAGCTGACGGACAAGCTGGAGGTGAGAACGCTTCAGCCTAGGGCGGGGCCCCTGGGGAGGGGGGGGGCGGGGGGAATCCTGGAGCACCTGCTCAGCCCGGGAGTTACCTTCCTCCCCCCCCTCCTCCGCACTCTTTGCCCACAGGGAACGGGCCCACAGACCACCCAAGGGTGTGTGCTGCACTTGGCGGTGATGGCAGTGAGCAGGCAAAGCTCTCCATACTTGGGAGCTACCTGAGTCTCCCCCCTCTACCCCAGAAAGCTGGCACGGCCCATTAATTACTGACATTTAGGATTTACATATACCATTGAATTTGAGACCCTCAAAACCCTGTGAAATAGGTACCGTTTTCATTTACAGTTTGGGAAACTGAGTCTTAAGTCCTACTCTATGAGGTAAATGCTATTCTTAGCCTCATTTTGCAAATGAGGAAACTGAGTCCGAAATAGCTAAAATGGTTTGCCTGTAGCAGAGGTGAGATCTGAGCCCAAGTCTGGGTTCCTTTTAGCATTTTAGTACCTCATGCTGCCTCTCAGAGAGGGATTCTGATGGCTTATTCATAGAAAAGCCTCCTTTGAGATAGGATACAGCACCACAGCCTTCCGGGTGAGGGAATTTATTCTGCACCATGACTGAGAGAGTCTGTACACTCCCACAGAGAGAGCAGAGAAAGTCACACCATATTGAAAATCCTTGGCCTGGCCTGCTGAGGAGCTCTTAGTGTTTAACCGAGGTGGGCTTGACAAAAAGTAACTAGGCATGACCTGCTGTCACCCTAAGCTGTGGGAAAAGAGAAGCCCAGAAGGAGCATAGCACATAAAATGTCCAGTGTCCAGAGACTCACACAACGTAGCAGGTTCCAGAGAACTCGAGCAGCTTACATGCCAACCACGTGACTGCCAAGCATGGATTTCACTTGGGGCTGGGCATTTAGCAGATTTGGAAGGGTACTTTTCTAGGGGTTCTCTGCTGCTACGTGTACAGCTGGGTGACAGGCTAGGTAGGACGTGTGGGTAGCACATGCCTGGCTGCCTTTGGATCTCTTCCTCATATTGATTGCAATGTTTCCTGTGTGTCACTGAATAGTCTTTTTTGGAAAGCAATCTTTGTGTTCCATCAAATCCTGCCTGATGGGAAGGGGGCTCCGTGAGCAAATTCCAATTCTCCCTCCTCTAAAAGATCAGATATTTTAAAAAATGTTTATCAGTTTAAAATGTTTAACACTTATCTGTGTTACAGTTTTCCAATTTGAAAATTAGCTTAACCTAGTCTCTTTTTCTGCAAAATTAGCCAAACCCTGCCTTTAATCCAGGGCTAATCCATACATACTCTCAGCTTCCCCAGATCAACATTTATTGGTTCTGTCCCAATATTTCAAATCCGAGTATATTTCATGACCAAATTTGTTAGGGGGATACTACTCTCCACCAGCACCCCCAAACACTTCAAGTAATAATTATAGTTGGCATGTATATAGCACTTTAAAGATTGCAAAACACTTTATATATCAGAAAAAACTGGAATGTAACACCTATTGGCATATGTTGTGTAAAAATATATATGTGTATACATATATACATATACACATGTGTAAATATATACTCATACATACATACAGATGCACACATGTAAATATGTAAAAAACATCTTCTAACCTGGATGCCATCTGTGTATATTATAAGATTAGAATCTGGTATGGTTTTATGTCACCAATGTCATATGGACACACTGTTAAAATATACAAACAGCTTCAGATTCAGAAACTTTCCTAAATTGAGAGTTTAAGATGTTAAATAGTATATAATAGAAAAAAAAAACCAAAACACTAGATTTGGAGCCTTAAAGTCATGGATTCAAAACCTGATTCTTTCAATGACTGCTGCCTTTATAACTTTGGACCAAGAGCTTTCCCTCACTGGATTTTGGTTTCCTTCTCTGCAAAATGAGAGTTCTCCTTAGCTCAATGCCTGAAGCATACTAAACACTTAAATGTTTTAGCCATCTATTTTTTTTTCAGTTTTTTTCCCCCCTCTGGCAATTGGGGTTAAGTGACTTGCCCAGAGTCACACAGCTAGGAAGTGTTAAGTGTCTGAGATCAAATTTGAACTCAGGTCCTCCTGACTTCAAGGCTGGTGCTCTATCCACTGCACCACCTAGCTGTCCCTTTAGCCATCTATTTATATGTCAATATATTATTACCTGTAGGAACTCTTCCCGGTCTAAATCTACAATCCTATGTATTGTTAAAATATTTTTAAAAGGGGATGGTGGTAAAAGGAAGTTGTATTTTCATTCCTTTTTCATAAAAGAGAAATATTATGGCCTTAGAGATAAGAATAGTAATGATAACAACAATTAAATAATAATTAATAATAGCTTGCATTTCTATAACACCTGTGACCCTGATCAAGTCACTTAAAAAACTCAGAAAAAAAAGTTACTTTAAAGCATCTCTTTTAAGGATATAAAGTTGCAAGGAGAGTGTTAACCTGCAGTGTTAGAGAGAATTTCCTCATCTAGAAGTTCTTTGTATCAGTGAAATTACAGATACATTGTCTATCCTTGGAATGGAAACATAAGCATTTTTTTCTTAGCATCACAGTTAACAATAAAAATAAAGGTCTGACCATCTCCCTTTATAAATTAGTTTTTAAAACTCAAGATTAAAAAAGCAGTTAAACAAGTTAATAATAATATTAACATAGAATTCTGGAGATACCAAAGCATTTATAAACATCTCATTTTAAGTTTAATGCAGGTTCTGCAGGTAATAAGGGTTGATTAGTACACTGATGCTTGGAAAGGTTCATAGGCTTACAGATTTAGAGCTTTAAATAAATGCTTAACCAGATCATCTGGTCCATTCTCCTCATTTTATAGATGTAGAAACTGAGGATCATCATGTTAAGTCACTTGCTGAGATTACACAAGTGAAGAAACTTGCCTTATCACTCAGTCAGAAAGTTACAGGATTTGAATTCCAGTCCTTCCTTCACTGCTTTCCAGCATTAAATATATGAGCACTACATATATGAGCTCATGACCTGACAACAGGAATAGCTCAGTGCTCCAGAACCTATTTGTCTTCTGTTCTGTGATCAGAAAATGAACCCATAGTGTCTCTGAAAAGTGACTGGACAGCACCTCTGAACCACTGCCAAAGAAACACCCCATTTGTAAGGAACTCAATGGACAGAACTCTGTATTGATTTCCATCTAAACTGGTGGAACAGAAATAACAGGTTGTCTCTTTTGAATGATTCAGGAACACAACTCTGGAAAGAATTACTACCATACCAGGTCTTTGCTCAGAGATTTAGAGATGATGTTTCTAACTCTGCTAGTGAGAGATTTGGTTAAAAAGACAGACAGCTAATATGGAAAGAACATCATGTCAAAGTCAGTTTAAGTAGTAATGTATTTCACATTCGAATATGAAACCACTATTGAATAGCAACTTTCAGTGGGTAGTTCCCTGAAGAGTCTATTCATTCCTTTACCTATTAACTGATTTTTTAAAGGTTCATCATAAACAAGAAAGACTTTGCATTTTGACACCTTAATTTCCTTTAAATTTTATGGTCAAACCAAGTTGGATGAAGCTGGCAATTCCATTCCATTCAATATTTATTTGTTTTAAACTCTTGTTTCTTTAATTTACAAATATTTGTTTTGCCTCCCTTCACCTCCTCTAGGTGAAAAGAGAAAAACAAAACCCTTGTAACAAATATTTATAGTAAATATATATTTATATGTGTGTGTGTTTGTATACACACACACACCTCTTTTAAAAAATTCCTTCATTTAATTCTTTCAGGGATATAATTATTTTTTTTTAACAAGTGACTTCTTTGGTCTTATTCTGTACCTTGAAGCTTTCACCTGCCTTTTGGAAAGCTCATTTCATCATTTCTCTCTAGAATTATCATTAATCACAAGATGGATCAGAGTTAAATTTAAATAAACATTTACAAAGGGCCTACTATGTACCAAGCACCCTATTAGGCACTGAGGATAGAAAAAAAAAAAGGCAAAAACAAAGCAGTCTCTATCCTCAACCATAATAATTCATATGTATATAGCAGTTTAAATTTATAAATTTATATTCATTATCTCATCTGATATTTGATGACCCTATGAGGTCAGTGCTACACTTATTATTTCCATTTTAAAGATGAGGAAATTAAAGAAAATAGAGGTAAATTAATTGTCTGAGGTCACCCAGCCAGTGAATGTCTCAGGTTAGATTTGAACTCACTTGTTCCTGAGTCCAAATACAGTTCTATCAATTTTGTCATCTAGAATTCTGTCCTCTCAAAGAGTTTACAGTTTCTGGAATAGATATGATATGTGCACAATTCAATAAATCCTAAATCACATAATTTCAGAGCCACAGGAAGTGCCACCTGAATTGTTCTCTGAAGTGGTAGATTCTAAGTGGTAGAAGGGAGGAGTTGCATCCCAGAGATCCTGGGGGAGAGGAGGGAGAGAAACCACAGAAACTTAGATACAGAGAACAACCAATTGAACTAGAATGGGAATTGCATGGAAGAGTAATATGAAATACAAAAAAGTGTTTGTGTTTAATCCCAGAAGTAGTAATGGTTTTTGAGTAAGAGACTGAAGTAAATCAGGTCTAGCATTTTAGAAAATTTTATTTGGTAGTTTTGAGGATGAAAGATTGGGAAAGGAAGGCAAGAATCAGGAAGACCCGGAAACCATTGTAGCAGTACAAAATGAAAATGATCAAGTTCTGACTTATAGAATCTTTAGGGTAGTGGCTCTATGAGTTAAGAGAAGGGAATGTGAGACATCTTACAGAAGTAGACCAGACAAAACTTGACTACTGATTGGAAGTGAGGAATGAGGAAGAGGAAAGGGTAGCTTGTATATTGTTAATCTATAGTGCTACTTAGGCCATCTCCATTTACCCATCCTTTTCATTTCCAATAAGGTACACCTTCCCAGAGCCACATTTCAGTCATTGGTCCCAGGCCACCAAGTCTCAGTGCTATGAGGTCAAGTTTGCCTTCTTACTTCAAGGTCTCTAGTTTACCTTGATTATTATAAATATTCAAGGCTCTATGTCTTATTGATGGTTTCTTCCTTTGAGTCTGTCTCCTGTGACCTTCTGAGGATCTGTAGAGGGTTTTTTCTTGTTCCTATATTGTAGCTGTTCTCTATGGTGTTTAACTTGGTCAATATACATGGGAACTTTTCTCCTCCATTTTTTCAGTAAGATGAGACACTGGGTTAGTCATTGTTTTTTTGGGGGGGAAATGTTTAAACCTAAACACTATAAAATAGTATTTTTCTGAGGATCAACATATGACTTTTATATACAAAGATCTTCTTAAAATATGCTGGAGTTTTAAACTCCTTTAAAACTCCTTTTAAGCTCCTTAAACTTAAATATGGTACCTCCATTAATCTTTCAGGGATACAGTGATTTTTTTAAACAAGTGACTTCTTTGGTATAAGGGACTCCTACTAAGAAAAATTCCTCTAACAATACTGGATGGCACCTTCTTGGCAACTTAGACCATTACCTGGGGACACCGAGAAGTTTTGTCTTTGTTAGGGTTACACAGCCAGTATATTTCAGAGGCTGGATGAAGGAACCCAAGATTTTCTGACTATGAGTCAATATCTCCATTCCTCTCTGTGTTTCTCAGAGTGATAATATGGGAGTGAAAAACAAGATTTGACAGTAGAGACCTTTATCTAATATCTAGTGGAAAGTCCAGAAATATAATTTTAGATGAGCAATTTAGAGTTTTTCACCCAAGAGCTTCTAACATCCAATATTACCATTCCATTTCAATCAACTTTAAATTTTAAAACTTGATGTTTCCTTTTATTTTTTGGATTAAAAATAAATAAGTCCATCTCACAGAATCTTACATTGGGAAGGCATCTCAGAAACTATCTACCATCTGCCCCTATACAACCTACTCAACAAATGATCATGTATGTTTTGCTTGAAGATCTACAGTGAGGGGATTATTGCTCTTCAGACAGCCCATTCCATTGGGGCATCACTCAAGTTAGGAAGCTTTATCCTTTCTTGACATTCTCTAAGCACTGCACCTGGCTTTGCCTTGGGGAGCCAAGCAGAATGCTTGTCTTTACCTGTCAGAACCTCAAGAGTTGTGATCGTCACTCATTTCAATTATGTTCAACTCTTCATGATTTTGGGGGCAAAAATAACTGGAGTTGTTTTTCATTATCTTCTCAGCTTATTTTACAGATGAGGAAACTGAGGTATACAAGGTTAAGGGACTTGCCCAGGGTCACACCAATAATAATCACCTTTGGCCATATTTGAACTTAGGTCTGCCTGACACCAGGCCCAGTACTCTTACCACTGCACTACCTAGCTGCTCCTTAAATACTTGAAAATAGATACCTTATCCCTCAAGTCATTTCTTTTTCAGAGTAAATATGCCCCCTACATTTCATCATTCTTACAATGGCACAACCTTGAGTCTCTTCTCTGCCCTCTGGATGCCTTCCAGTTTAGTAATAGCCTTCCTAAAATCTGGCCCTGAGATTTGGTGCCACAAAGACAATTGGTTCTAATGAAGATTATAGTCAATCATAAAAGGATTCTAAAAAAAGAAAGAGGTATCAGGAATAGACCTGGCCCCTGACCCAACCCTAACACCCTGATGTCTGAAGGGCAAGTCTCATTACACATACAGCACAGCCATATTCTACCTCTCCTCACCCTTAAATAGGGACCAACAAGTAACCTATTTAAGTTGCTCAGGATCTTCTGCAATTTCACTCCTTTTCCAGTCAATCCATAAGCATTTCTTTAGTATTTACTGTAGACACTGTGCCAAAGAATTGGGAATACAAACACAAGCTAAAAAGAAAACATTCTCTACCCCCCCTAAGCTTACATTCTAACAGGGAAAGACTACACACAAAGGGGCAACCGGAGGGAATGTAGATGGGGAGAAAAGTGTAAAAGTGGGGGTAAGAGTAGGGAAAAAATGTTGGGAGAAGTTCTAGAGGATTGAGCAATTAAATGTGACTGGCCTGGGTACTTTTCAAAATATTTAAAATGCTTGTGATCCAGTTTTTGCTCTGCTGCTGAATAACTATAGAACCTTAAGTGAGGTTCTTCTATTCTCTGAACCTCAAATTTTCTGTTTTAAAACCCCTTTTCAGTCCTGACATGTCCTGTTCTAAGGCCCTTCCTGGCTCTGACATCCCCTCTTCTAAGTGTTTTTATAGTTCTGTCATTCTTTGTTCCAAGGCCCCTCTTAGCTTTGACAGTCCTTATCCTAAGGCCCCTTCCAGCTCTGACATTCTCTATTCTAAGATCCTTCTCCATGGGCCATTCTATAATTTAGCATCCCTTCCAATCCCCACATCCAGTGTTCTATGTTCTATATTTTCTCCTTGCTCTCACATTCTAAGGTGTCTCTCAATCCTGATGTGTTCAGATCCCAAGGTTGTCTTCTTTACTTTTGAAAAATAAAACAAACCTGAATACTCTGACACTTGGAGATAAAAAACAAAGGCACAGACAGTCCTTCAAAGGAAATCAGCTGGGGCTTTCCAGGGTTATTTCTCTTGGAGTTTCAAGCAAAGGCTGCCTTCAGTTAAGAAAAACTGCCAGGGAGCTGTCTATAATTTTATTTTCCCACCTCTTATTGAATCCTCAATGCTCTATTACTCACTCTCTGAATCAGAAATTTTATTATTCAGAAAGCAACAGGACTAGAGGCATTTCCCCTCTGTCTTTTCTGCATATGCAATTAGTCTTCTTGCTCATTTTTTAAACATAGAGGCGTGTTTTCATATTTTCTCAGGAGTTTAAAAATTAACATGGGGCGCAATGCGGTTGTTGAGCTATTTATCAAACAATGGCTGTATCTTGAGTTTCTTTTCTTTTTGATGGGCCTGTAATATTTGAGACTCTCTGGTTGCTAGTATCTAGTGGTTTGGAGTCACAAGAACTAGATTCGAATCCTACCTGTACCACTTGGACTTTGGAAAGTCACTTCTTTCTGGACCTCAGTTTCCTCAGCTATACAATGAATGGATTGGAGCAGATGAGCTGTGAAGTCCCTTCTAAAATTATGGTCTTATGATCTTCTGGTCCCTTTGGGTTTATTTGGGCAGTTCAAATCAACATTTATTATACACTAGGAATATTGAGCTGTTTCTGCTCTGACATTCTGTGTTCCAAGGTTCTCTCAACTCTAACATCCTGTGCTCTGAGATCCTTCCCAGTTCTGATATTCTGTGCTCCCAAAGCTCTTCTAGGAAGGGACACAAAGATGCCTATGATACCGTTGCTCCTCCCAGTGACAAATGCCCATCAAGGCATCTATCTCTTTTGTTGTTGTCCAGTACTTTTTCTGCTGTCTTTCCACAATCCCATTTGAGATTTTCTTAGCAGAGCAGTTTGTCATTCTCTAGTTCATTTTACAGATAAGGAAACTGAGGCAATCAGAGTAAAACGATTTGTCAGTATCCAAGATCAGATTTGAACTGAGGAAATTTAGGTTTGGTACTTTATCCATCATGGTGCCACTTAGCTTTCCATCTCTTAGACCTTTAAGATATAACTCAAGAGCTTCCTTCCCCACAAAGCATATTCTGATTCCTACCCACTACCAGTTATTAGTGCTTTTCTCCCATTATAAAAATTACTTTTTGTTTACTTATATGTGTATGTTCTGTCCATCCATTCCAAGAAGAATGTAAGGTAAGGAATTGTATTATTTTTGTATTTGTAGACTTACAGCTTGACAGGCAGCTAATAAGTAAGTGTTATTTGAATTTATTTGAAGGACATGGAAAGCTATTGGATTAAATGATAAGCAGATTTGCTTAGGATAATAAATTTAGAAAAGCTCTTTGAGGTCATCTCTTCAAATCTGGAAAAATTAGTGACTTGTCCAAGGGCACATAGTGATTTTGAAGAGAGTTACTTTAATAGAGTGATTGGGATAAAAGCCAGTGCCAAGAGGTTAAGACATGAGTGTGGAAAGTGGAAGAACCAAATATAGTGATTCTTTTCAGAAGTTTATGATGCTTGATTTCACAGGTATAATCAATATATTGTTCCTCTTTTCAAGGGGAGAGAATTTGGAACAAAGAACATTTTAAAAAATTGATGTAAAATTCAAAATGAATATTTTTTAAAAGTCAAAAAATTTAAATGGAAATGGAAAATATTTAGCAAAATAAATAAAAACATATTCTTTTTTAAAAAGTTTATTAGGGGCAGC
Source organism: Sminthopsis crassicaudata (assembly GCF_048593235.1). Classification (NCBI taxonomy): domain Eukaryota; kingdom Metazoa; phylum Chordata; class Mammalia; order Dasyuromorphia; family Dasyuridae; genus Sminthopsis; species Sminthopsis crassicaudata. Next base: position 21,304,605 of record NC_133617.1, on the reverse strand, counting down.
TAGGTGGCGCAGTGGATAGAGCACGAACCTTGAATTCAGGAGGACCAGAGTTCAAATCTGGTCTCAGACACTTAACACTTCCTAGCTGTGTGACCCTGGGCAAGTCACAATCACAGCCTCAGAAAGAAAGAAAGAAAGAAAGAAAGAAAGAAAGAAAGAAAGAAAGAAAGAAAGAAAGAAAGAAAGAAAGAAAGAAAGAAAGAAAGAAAGAAAGAAAGAAAGAAAGAAAGAAAGAAAGAAAGAAAGAAAGAAAGAAAGAAAGAAAGAAAGAAAAGAAAAAAGTTTATCATGTGGGGCAGCCCTGAGTTCAATCTGGCCTCAAACACATAACATTTCCTAGTTGTGTGACCCTGGGTAAGTCACTTAACCCCAATTGCCTCAGCAACAAAATAAAAAGTTTATGATTCTTAAGGAGTTACTTCAATGCCTTTAACCACTTCCTGCCTTTCCCAATGAGAAAGGATGAAATGATTATCCAGTGGTAAGATGGGAAACTCAAACCCAGGCATTCAGATATTTGAGATTTGGCTTCGATCCATTTACTAGCAGCCAATAGACTGACCTACTCCAAATAAACTAAAATCTCAGGACTGGATAGCATTTTTCCTTTTGCTGCTTCATGTATCTCTGAAAACGTGTCTAAATGTAGGTTAATATCAACATTAACTTTGCTAAATCTGTGAAAACCCACAGAAAAACAGAGGGCCTAACCCCATATCTGCTGACTAGAGGCCCTGAGCTCACCGACAAATTTAGCATCTAATTTGCCAGACAAGTCTGGGCCAGATCTTTCTTTTGGAAATGTTTCCAAACATGGTTTCCAGTGTAAGAAACCGGATACTGTGGATGCATTAATAGGAAAAACCTGCTTCTCTGAGAGGACTGGAAACTGGGAAATAGAGGACTTGTCCCACATCCAGAAAAATCCAAGGCCCCCAATGATGGAACAGCAACAGTAGCCCTCTCTTACCTAAAGGGGCAGGTTTGCTTTGGAGTGCAGGCTTTGCCTATTAGGGAGCAGGCATTCCCTGAAGCTGACTCAAATCAATCTCTTCTTGGGATGTACACAATCTCTCTGGCTTCTCCCTGAACAAGTGAGTTTTGCTGCTCCATTTCAAGGAAATCACCGGAATAAACAGGGTTTTGAAACAGGCACCTTTATAAGCATTCTGAGTCTCTGGCCAAAACTTCCAAATTCCCATGGCTCTCTTTATCTACTCCCCTTCTTTGAGAATTGTGTTTATAGAAAGTAGAGAGACCAGAGAGCTAAAGACTACTTAATCACCTGTTTTATACAGACCACACCCTATTGCTTACTCTGAAGTGAAAAGTATTGGGTGTGCCCTGAAAGTTAGGAAACTGGTTTGGAGCTTTGGGGAAATGGGAGGGTTGAACCAGAAAGCTTCCTAAGGCCCTTCCCACCTCTTAGAGGCTGTATTTTAAAGGAAGGCCTTCCTAGCTCTGACATTCTGTTGTAAGGTTGTAACATACTCTGTTCTGAGCCTCCAAGCTCGAACATTCTCTGTTCTGGGTCTTTTTCTTCTCTAACATTCACTTTCTAAGGCTCCTTTCAGCTCATATATTCCCAGTTTTAGTGCTTCTAACAGCTCTAATTTCCTCTATTCTAAGTCCCCTTCAATCTTTGATATTATCCATTCCAGCTTTATTTCTATCTCTCTGGTTCCTCTCAGCTCTGATATACCCTGTTCTAAGACTCCTTCCACTGTGACATGCTCTGCTCTAAGCTTCCTCCAACCTCTGACATTCTCCATTCCAGTTTCTCTTCCATCTCAAACACTCACTCTTCTAAAGCTTCTTCTAGCTGTGACATTCTCTGTTCTAAGACCCCTCCAAACTTTGACATTCTCTGTTCTAGGTTCCCTTTTGTCCCTAATATTTATTGTTCTAAGAGCCCTCCCAGCTCTGAAATTATCAGGTCTAGATTCCTTTCCATCCCTGATATTCAATTCTAAAGCTCCCCTCAGCTCAGAAATTCCCTTTTCTAAAGCTCCTCCCAGCTGTGACATTCTCTGTTCTAAGTAAGCCTCCTTCAGACTCTAATATTCTAGGTTCTCTGATATTCACTGTTCTGAGGCCCCTCCCAGATCTGATATTTTCTGGTAGGTTTCTTTCCATCTCTAACATTCACTGTTCTAAGTTTCCCCCCAGATATGACATTCTCTGTTCTAGGATCCCTTCATCTCTAACACTCTTTTAAGGCTTCTTCCAGCTGTGACAATCTCTGTTCTAAGACCCCTCCAAACTTTGATATTCTCTATTTTAGGCTCCCTTTCATCCCTAACATTTATTGTTCTAAGGCCCCCTCCCAGATCTGACATTATCTGATCTAGATTCCTTTCCATCCCTGATATTCAATTCTAAAGCTTCCCTCAGTTCAAACATTCCCTTTTCTAAAGCTCCTCCCAAAGTTTCCTCCAAACTCTAACATTCTCTGTTCCAGGTTCTCTAATATTCACTGTTCTAAGGCCCCTTCCAGATCTGATATTTTCTGGCAAGTTTCTTTCCATCTCTAACATTCATAGTTGTAAGGTTCCTCCCAGCGCTGACTTCTAGGTTCCTTTCATCTCTAACATTCACTCTTCCAGCTATGGTATTTTTTGTTCTAAGACCCCTCCAAGCTTTAACATTCTCTGTTCTAGGCTTCTATAACATTCCATGTTCTAAGGCCCCTTCCAAGTATGACTTGCTGCATCTGTGACTGCAATGATTGTTGTCCCCTTGAAACCTGTCTCCTTAGGAGTCCAGACACTTCGATATTCATTTCAGAAGCAGCATTTTAGGACAGCCCCTCTTGATTGCCTTTAGAAGAGATAATGTATTTTTTTAAAATTATTATTACTTATTCAATAATGGGAAGCCTTTATCCTTTGTGGGTGGATTTGAATTTTGGAAATATCCCAGAGTCATTCAGAGCTGTCCAAAAAATATGGATATGTGAGATTGTCTTAGGCAATACCACCATTGGTCACAAGAACCATTCAAGGGCTATCAGATGAAAACTTATGCTATCCCTGGCAAATTGTTTAACCTCTCTGCATTTTGCTTTACCCATCTATAAAAATAGGTAGGAAAAACTAGTTAAAATGAGGAAATGTCTTTAAAAAGAAAAAAGAAAAAGAAAAAAAAGCTTAGTAAGATTGGAAAGGAAAGAAGGAAGGAAGGAAGGAAGGAAGGAAGGAAGGAAGGAAGGAAGGAAGGAAGGAAGGAAGAAAGAAAGAAAGACATGTTCTAGATTTGGCCAGTTGACTCTAGTTTGCTGAGCCCTGCCCAGCCAGTTCTCTTAGCATCCTAAGTTTTAGAGCAGGTACTAACCAAGAGAAGTAGAGGGACTTTTGTCAAAAGACTTGCTTATACTAATGAATTACAATTCGGGTCTATATTCTAGTCACCTTGATTTTAATAACTGGAAGACAACTGAACAAAGTTTTCCTGATGCTATATCCGTCTAGGAATCTTATCTACTTTTTGCCATATGTATGAGAGACCATGCTGGAGAGATCCTTCAAGGCCACAGATCAAATGCCTTTTAATAGTCAACAAGCAATAATCACAGTGGGAGCCTGGATTCACAATAGCTCTCATTCAATTGTGGAAGGGTACATAAGCCTGCTATACAATGTTTGTTGAAAGCCTACTGCACCCTTCTAATACCCTCATTAACTATGCTCTGAGTACATGTGTAGGTTATTCTCAAAGACATTTTGTATAGGTAGCAAAGTAGATATAAATGGGTAACTTTAAAAAAAACACAAATTCTTTCTTTTATAGCCTTGCTTCTATCCCTCCCCCAGTAATAATAAGACCCATTTAAAAGATTTCCTTTATTATTTTTGTAAAGCACTAAAAAGAGAATGTACTTTCTTAGAAACAGACTGCTCAGTAGAGATAGCATTCTTATTACAGGGATAGATTGAAATCAGAAGGTATTCTCAGCCCTCTAAGTCCAGAAAAATCTCTTTTTATCCAGCTGCTTTGGGAAACAGGCTAACTGATATGTGGTAGAAGGCTACAGTTTTCAATGAGACTCCCTGGGTGGACTTGATGCTTGGGTCTGGACTATTCTGCTTAACCTAAGAGGGCATAACTAGGAACAATGAAGGAGAAAATGGTTGAGGTCAGAGGAAAACTTCCTAATGAGATCACAAGGTGTTTAGTGGGTAGAGTCCTTGATGTGGAGTCCAAAGAGCTGAGTTCAAATGAGGCACCTTCATTGGCAAACCCTTATTGAATACCTCTCAGTGCCAGACACTGCTAGATAACAGAAGGAACAAAGACATATCATCGGCCCCAGTCCACAAAGAATTTGCTGTTGCTGAGAGTCAAGCAATCAGTCAACAAGCATTCATCAAGCACCTATGATGAGGCTGTAAAACAGTGTAGTAAGTGTTTAATGGATGGCCTCTTGCTTGTTGTATGGAGGAGATAGGGATTCCTGAATCACTTAGCTGCTGTGATATTTGTTACCCATGCAATCTTGGGCAACTCATCAGGATTATATATAAGGACATATTGTGGCTTTCTCTGATGTTCCAATCTGGGTACCATATTTTGGGAAGCTAATGGGCTGGGTCTGAAGAGAGCACTGGGTCTGAAATCAGGAGGACTCATCACATTTAAATCTGATTTAAAATGTTTCCTAGCTGTGTGATTCTGGGCAAGTCACTTAACTCCATTTATCTCGGTTTCTTCCTTTGTAAAAGGAATGGGAGAAAGAAATGGGAAACTTTTCCGGTATCTTTGCTGAGAAAACCCCACAAGGGGTCACAGAGAGTTGCACACTATTGAAAAATGACTGAATTTTGTAAGTTGAGATGAGATCAAGTGAGATAGTGAGGATTGGAGACTTCAGAAAGGATTGATTGGTCCTTAGAACTGAAAGTGTTTAGTCTGGAGAAGTGATTTCATGGGACATGCTCACTGTCTGCCCTGAAGGCTTGTCATATTGAAGAGGGATTAGCCACATTCTGCTTAGATCCACAGGGCCAAGCAGCAACACTGGGTAGCATTGAAACAAGGCAAATTTAACCTTATATCATTTTTTAAAATCTAACATGCTCAGCTTTCCCAGTGTGGGAACCTGAATAGCTTTCGGTTTCCCACTGCCTTGGGAGGTGGTCCACTTCCCCTCCAAGGAGGTCTGGATGTTGGAAATGTTATAGTGAGGAGTCTTTTCCAACTGAGGTCCCTTAAACTGCCAATTTCCAAGATCCTGGACTTTTCTGGGTTTTGATTTGCCCCTCCATAAAATGAAGAAATTGGACTAGACACAAGGGTCCTTAGACTGTGTGTCTCAGAACCCCTTCCCTGGAAGCTTCTCAGAATAATGTTTTTAAACACATAAAATCCACAGGTTCCCAAAGCAAATCAACTGAAATGACATTATCAAACTATTTGGAAAGAATGACCCCAATTAATCCTTCCTGTCACTAGCATTCTAGGAACCCTTGATTCTATGATTTTCAGGAAAGAATAGAGTTCAGCAGTTGGATTGGACTTCCTAGAAGAGGTACATTTGGTAATTTATACTTGAAGTATGAATGGGATTTAACTTGGTAGCAAAAGGAGGCATGAAACCAACAGGAGTCAAAGGATAGAGACAGAAATGACTATGGTGTGTATAAGGGATGGAGAAGAAATCAGGCATTAACTTCCTAAATCATCTCATGTTTATTTTTTATCTACCCTTTGTAGTAGACATTATTATTGATTCCAAGTCCCACTTTATTTATTATTATTAATTTTTTTTTTTTTTTTTTTTTTTTTTTTTGCTGAAGCAATTGGGGTTAAGTGACTTGCCCAGGGTCACACAGCTAGGAAGTGATAAGTGTCTGAAGTCAGACTTCAGGGCTGGTGCTCTATCCACTACACCGCCTAGCTGCCCCTCAAGTCCCATTTTAGATGAAGAAGTTAAGGTATAGTAGAGATGAATGAAATTACTTATTTCAGTAATAAACTTAAGATTAAATCCCAAACCTCTTGACTCCCAATCAAGTATCTTGTGCTTGTGGTACTAAATCCTTGAAATAAAATTTGCTTATATAGAAAATATCCTTTAATTTTTTTTTCAATTAACAAGGAAAGAACTGTGCATATTTAACCTATATCCTATTGCTTGCTGTCTTGGGAAGATGGGAAGGGAAGGAGAAAAATTTGAATGCAAAGTTTTGCAAAAATGGATATTTAACATGTATTGGACTACCTGCCATCTAGGGGAAGGCAAGGGGGGAAGGAGGGGAAAAGTTGGAACAGAAGGTTTTGCATTTGTCAATGCTGAAAAATTACCCATGCATATATTTTGTAAATTAAAAGCTATATAATAAAAAATGAATGTTGAAAATTATCTTACATGTATTTAGAAAAATAAAATACTATTGGAAAAATATTAACGAGGAAAGGAAGGAATTAATAAGGAAATGGGAGGTGGAGGAGGAAAGCTATCATTTATTGAGTATAATGTACTAAGTACCTTACATATATTATCTCATTTGATGCTTACAACAACCCTGAGAGGTCCGTACTATTATTAGTCCCATTTTCTGGCAAACAGTGGCTTACTCAAAATCACACAGGCAGTGAATGTCTGAAGTTGATTGAATTCAGGTCTTCCTAAATCCAGACCCAGTGTTCTATCCACATAGCTACAATAGTAGAATAGTAGTGCTCCACCTAGCTAGAATAGTAGAAGGCCATACATCCTAGCTCTGAGCCCCCACTTTGTTGCAAATCAGTTATGTGACCTCAGGTTAATTACTTTTCTTATCTGGACCTCAATTTCCCAATTTTGGAAACAGAAATATGGATGATAATTTCCTGACATTTGGTGTTCAAAGATCTCTCCCAAGTCTGCCATGTGTTCTAAGGTCACTTCCAAGCTCTGACCTAGCATTGTTGTAAAGATCTTTTCAGCTCCAACATTCTCTGTTCTAAGGACCCTTTCATCTCTGATCTGTATTCTAAGGTAATTCTCAGCTCCAGCATACTGTATTCTGTTCCTGAAGGTCATTCTGGGCTTCCTTCTGAGGGTGATGATCCCCTAGTTCTTTCCTTTCCCTCTGATTCTAATGTTCTGTAATAGTAAGAGGCAATAGAAAAAGTCACTCTTGGTTTTCTAAATTTAGGCTCCTACTAATTACTCTGGAGTTCTAATAAAACTTGTGTCTGTGTGCTATATTCTAGCCACAGCCTTGTCCCTGAGGTAGGATCAAAAGAGGGCTAACACTGCAAGGGGATATGAGCAGGATCCATGTTCTGTTTGCAGAGCATGCTCCTTGTTGTCAGGGCTTCAGAACAAACTGCAGGAAGATAGTACTATTTCTGTAGCTGCTCTGAATGTCATCTGGGACCCATAGATGCACTGTATTGGCTCAGTGGGGAAAGGACATGCTAAGAGACCTTGAGCCCGAGAAGAGAGGAAGAATCATTTTAAAGTTCCATCTCTTTCTTTTTCCAGCATCTTGAACAAGAGAAACACGAGTTAAGAAGACGTTTTGAGAACCGAGAAGGCGAATGGGAAGGTAGAGTGTCCGAATTGGAGAGCGACGTGAGACAGCTACAGGTTGAGTTAGAGAAGCAACAGGTTCACCTCCGAGAAGCTGACAGAGAAAAGACGCGAGCGGTCCAGGAACTCTCCGAACAGAACCAAAGACTCTTGGATCAGCTCAGTAGGGTGAGTTATCCTTTAAGGAGTTAAATGGATGGAAGTGGCCTGAATGTTAAGAAAAGAGGCTGCCATGTAATGTCTGTTTGTAAAGTTCATGTTGGGAGAAATTATATGCCTAAAATTGGCTGATTTTACCTTTTAATGATAAATTTTTTGCAGCTGACTGTGGAAAAAAATTTAAAATTTAAGGGAGTTGGTAACTTCCCCCCTCATTAGTGGTCTCTAAGCAAAAGCTGTTGATAATGGAGGAAAGAGGATTTCTTTAGTGTTTGGATTGGCTAGATCAAAGTTTTTTTAACTGTGGATCATGACCCCATATGGTCAAAAGACCAAAAATTAATTCAAAATCAAACATGTAATGAGTCCAAGGTGTTTTTGGCAGTGCTGCCCCATGTTGCAGTACAGCCTTGCTTTTGAACACACATGTGCACTTTGCACTGGACATGCTCAAACAGTGCCAGAAACACCTTGACTCAGATTTGTGACTGAGTTACATAAAATTTCCTGAGGAAGGTGGGGGGAGTTAAAAAAAAAAACAAACAAAACCCTGAATTAGATAACTTTGAACTCACTTCCAACCCTTCCAACCCTGATTTTATGTACATATAAAACAAACACAATATGAATATAAAATACTTTGGGGAAGAGGAATGCCAGCGTCTGAAAGGGATTGGGAATGTGATGTGTAAACTGAGTCTGAAGGAACCTGAAGATCCCAACAGACTGAGATGTGCCTCAGTTTTTTCATCTCTAAAGTGGACATTTTAATACTTTCCCTATCCTGCCTAGTTTATAGGATTATCCAATTCAGTTCAATTAACATCTGTTAAGCATTACTATGTATAAGACACTGCACTGGGAGTTGAGGGCTTGGGGTTTTTTGTTGGTTTTAAGTACAGATGGTAGTGTAGATCACCTGTGATTTCATCAGCTTAGGTAACTTCCAGTGTGGAAATTGCCTTCTCATACACAGATAACTCAGCAACTGATCTGGAAATTATAGTCTTAAAAAATTTCCTGGGAATGATCTTGTGATGAAGAGAGCCATCTACACCCAGACAGAGAATTGTGGGAACTGAGTGTGGACTCAACATAGCATTTTCACTCTTTGTTGTTGTTTGCTTGCATTTTGTTTTCTTTCTCTTTTTTTTTTCCTTTTTGATCTGATTTTTCTTGTGCAGCAGGATAATTGTATAAATACATATACATTTATTGGATTTAACATATATATTAACATGTTTAACATATATTGATTACTTGCCATCTAGGGGAGGGGGTGGAGTCAGTGTTGAAAAATTATGAATGAGAATGTTTTAAAAATAAAAAGCTTTAATAAAAATTTTTTTCCTAGGACAGTGAGAGACTAAATGATTTGTCCATAGCCACTGAGCTCTTGAGATACAAAGGTGAAACTAAATGGCCCTTGCCTTTAACATTATATTTATACCTTATACCTATTTGTTATAAGGAAAACTCTTTGTAAGCCTTGTTGTTGTACTCAAGTCATTTAGTTGTGTCTGACTCTTTATGATAACATGTCAAATGGGGGTTTTCTTGGCAAGGATACTAGAGTGATTTGTCACTTTTTTTCCAGGGTGTCCCATTTTTACAGATGGGGAAACTGAGGCAAACAGAGTTAAATGACTAGTCAGTTACTCAACTAGTAAATGTTTGAGATCTTTCTGATTCCAAGTCCAGTGCTCTATGTACTGTACCCAGCTGTCCCTGGTAAACATTAAAATGATACATAAATATAATTTTGTATCTAGTCACTTCCCCACTGTCATACAGCTAGTAAATATTCTTCCAACTCAGCATTGTTTATTAATGTTTCCAAAACACTTTGCCTCTTCATTAGCCAAGCTAGGCATCAGGCAAAAGAGGAAGACCAATCCTCACTTGGTTCATTGGTAGTTTCTTATTTTATCTATTTGTTCTTACTAACTAGATACTCAGTGTACTTGCTTCTGAGTTTAGGAAATACAAGTGTCAATGCCTTCTAAATTTTAGCACCCTGTGACAAAGTTCCTTTTGCCTTACCCTAGTCATGGCTTTGTAAGTATATAAGGCAGGCTGTGTGAATACCTCTGTTTATAATTTGTTTCCATTTAACTTATCTGTTCATCAGTTTCCTAAATCGAACCTAAAATTAAGGAATTGGATCCTGATATTTGGAATCCCTTTCTGGATCCAACAAACTAAGATTCCTCTTTATATTTGGATCCAACAAACTAAGATTCCTCTTATATATATATATATATATATATATATATATATATATATATATATATATATATATATATATATATATATATATATATATATATATATATATATACACACACATATATATATATATTCCTCTGTTTATTGTTGTACTACATTGGGGAAAATGGAATGAATATATTCCATTCACAGTTTAAAAGCTGCTATTGTAGAATAAATATGACCAGTGTCATTTGGAAAAGATACAGCTACTAATGATGCTGCAGGTGTGAATTTCATGCTCTCATGATTTATAAGTATAAGGCAATCTAGCTAGCAATTCCACAGCCTGAGGCAAGGAGCACAAAAGTCACATTCAGATGAACTCTTTAAGACAAATAGTATTGGAGAGAAAGACTTGGACTTCAGAACACAAAATTTATATGGGAAGGAACAGAACCTAGGATAGTCTAAGGAAGGGGTTCTCAAACTATGGCCCGGGGGCCCGATGCAGCCCGCTGAGGACATTTATGTGGCCCACCAGGTTATGGCAAATAGGCTTTTACTATAGTTTTTACTATAGTCCGGCCCTCCAACAGTCTGAGGGACAGTGAACTGGCCCCCTATTTAAAAAGTTTGAGGGCCACTAGTCTAAGGAGGAGCTAACCTAGATCAGCTGGAAACTTCCTATTTTGACTGTTCATTCTTTCTTTAAAAAAAAAAAAAAAAAAAAAAAAAAAAAAAAGCTGTAAGCCTAATTGTTACTACCAGTCAAAGGAAGCCTTCCCCAACTCTTAGATCTGATGATTTCCCTCTTTTACCTATTTCCTACTTGTCCCATATATAGAGCACTAGACTTGGAATCAGGAAGACTCCTCTTCACAAGTTCAAATCTGTCCTCAGACACTTATTAGTTGTGTGACACTGGGCAAGTCACTTAGCCATCTTTGCCTCAGTTTCCTCATCACTAAAATCAGTTAAAGAAGGAAATGGCAAACCACTACCCTATCTTTGCTAAGAAACACCAAAATGGAGTCAGGAAGACATGATTGAAAAACAACAACAAATTTATCCTGTATACCATTTGCTTTGTACATACTTGTTTACATGTTGTCTCCCCCTTTCAGCTGTAAGTTCCTTGAGGAACAGACACTATCTTTTGCCTCTTTTTGTCTTAGCACTTAGTACAGTGCCTGGCACATAGCAGACTCTTAATAAATGTTTATTGAGTGATTAATCGCCTCTTAAATTTCAGGGCCCTGAAGCAAAGTTCCTTTTAGCCCACCTTAGTTACAACTCTATAGTTATATGAGGCATGTTGTGTGTCTATCCACATTTCCTTTTTATTGTGGTCACATAATTTATTGAATATAATAATGAAAAAATAAAAATTAAGTGTTAATTAAATATTAAGTTAATTGTTAAATAATTAATAATGATTAAAATTCAATATTAAGTATATATACTATATATTTTAAGCTATCCCCATATAAGTGGAAAGTGAAAAGGGGGAAAAGGAAAGTGCCATATGTCTGGCAGCCTAGATCTTATTCTTAATATGGTGGGAAGGATGGTGGCACTCAAGTCAGAGACCTGGATTCAAATCCCATCTCTATTACTTATTTTACACACACATACATACACGTACACACATATGCATATATACACATACACATATATATACTTGTTTTATACATACACACACACACACACACACACACACATATATATATATTTTATATATATATATATATATATATATATATATATATATATATATATATATATATATATAATATATATATATATATGTACTTGTGCGAACTTGGGCAAGTTATTTTAATTCACTAGACCTAAGTTTCCTTCATTATCGCAATGGGACATGGAGTGCAGAAGCATTGAACTCCCCCAAAATATAATGGGGTTTTAAAATTCTTCCCCAATGGTCCTCCAAATGTTCAGAAGTGACGGTTTAACCCCCAAAATATATTGTAGTTTGGTGCCAGTGTCACAAGGTGTCTTAAAAGAATTTGTAGGCTTTGACCATCTCTAAACTAGAGGCAAAGATTTTATTATTGTTCATTGACTAGCAGACTAAGTTCCAAAAGAGAGTTGGCTGTTAACAAGGGGAAGGACTCAAGTTAAGTTCCCTAGTGGAATTCACTATTAACCAGGAGGAAGAGACCAGTAGGCAGATTGGTTGTTGTCCTTCATTCTCAAAGAAGACCAAAATGATATCACTATGTTAAAGTCAAGTTATGGTGTGTCTAACTGTGGCTGATCAGTATGAACTGGGAATGCTCTGCCAGAAGTCAAACACAAACAGTCCAGGATGCTCTGCCACGGTCAGACACAAACAGTCCAGAATGCTCTACCACAGGTCAGACACAGACAGTCCAGGATGCTCTGCCACGGGTCAGACACAGACAGTCCAGGATGCTCTGCCACGGGTCAGACACAGACAGTCCAGGATGCTCTGCCACGGGTCAGACACAGACAGTCCAGGATGCTCTGCCACGGGTCAGACACAGACAGTCCAGGATGCTCTGCCACGGGTCAGACACAGACAGTCCAGGATGCTCTGCCACGGGTCAGACACAGACAGTCCAGAATGCTCTGCCACGGGTCAGACACAAACAGTCCAGGATGCTCTGCCACGGGTCAGACACAAACAGTCCAGGATGCTCTGCCACGGGTCAGACACAAACAGTCCAGGATGCTCTGCCACGGGTCAGACACAAACAGTCCAGAATGCTCTATCACAGGTCAGACACAAATAGTCCAAAATGCTCTGCCACGGGTCAGACACAAACAGTCCAGAATGCTCTACCACGGGTCAGACACAGACAGTCCAAAATGCTCTGCCACAGGTCAGACACAAACAGTCCAGGATGCTCTGCCACGGGTCAGACACAGACAGTCCAGGATGCTCTGCCACGGGTCAGACACAGACAGTCCAGGATGCTCTGCCACGGGTCAGACACAGACAGTCCAGGATGCTCTGCCACGGGTCAGACACAGACAGTCCAGGATGCTCTGCCACGGGTCAGACACAGACAGTCCAGGATGCTCTGCCACGGGTCAGACACAAACAGTCCAGAATGCTCTGCCACGGGTCAGACACAAACAGTCCAGGATGCTCTGCCACGGGTCAGACACAAACAGTCCAGGATGCTCTGCCACGGGTCAGACACAAACAGTCCAGGATGCTCTGCCACGGGTCAGACACAAACAGTCCAGAATGCTCTATCACAGGTCAGACACAAATAGTCCAAAATGCTCTGCCACGGGTCAGACACAAACAGTCCAGAATGCTCTACCACGGGTCAGACACAGACAGTCCAAAATGCTCTGCCACAGGTCAGACACAAACAGTCCAGGATGCTCTGCCACAGGTCAGACACAAATAGCCCATGTGAACATTTGGGGTGAATTCTCAAACTTTGAGCATCTCGTGTTTCTTCTGAGTTACTTCAATTCTATGTTGCTCAGAGAGCATTGACCCTTCTCCAATTGAGGTCATGCCATGCTGAACCGTCCTATGCCACTGTCTGCTATGTTGTACAATTAATTCTAAAGTTCTCAAGTAAGACCTTGAGAGTGTCCTTGCATTGTTTTGTTTTTTTTTCTGACCACCAAGAGAGCACTTGCCTTATGTCAGTTCTCCATAGTCTTTTTGGCAAGCATCATTTGTCCTTTGAACAATATAGCCAGCCCATCAGAGAAAGAAAGTGCCCTCTGCAGTAGAATTGGAATGCTTGGCAGTTTAGTTCAAGAAAAGACCTCAGTGTCTGGTATCTTCTCCTGCCAGGTGATCTTCAGAATCTTCCTAAAACAATTCAGATGGAGGTGATTCAGTCCTAATGAACTTGCTGTCATAAAGTGGGGGATTCTTAATGAACCTGCCATTGTGACATTTAATTAGTGACTAAGCTAAAAGAAGTTAGTCTCCAAAAAGGAACTGAGGGTGAGGGGTTGGGGTACAGCTAGGTTTTTTTAATAGGAGAAAAATAACCTGATGATTGACATCATAACTTGGCCTTCTCATTGGATATTGATTGTAAGGTTTGTCAATGCAAGGAATTCAAAGTGGGGGTGGGGGGCTTACTGCAATAAAGACTTACTTAGGATAACAAAAAGCCTACTTAAAATCAAAAGGTCAAAGGTATTGGGTATTCCTTCCTGCTTGCCTCAGGGAATAGTTTGATCTCCTGATTATTTATAGTTATTCTAGATTATTTATAATAATTCTCTCCAATCTAATACCCACCCAACTACCAAGGACCAAAGACCCCATGTATAAAATGAGGGAAAAGATCATACATGATGAGATCAGGAAACCAAAATGCTGAGGTTAGTGGTAGTTGTGATGAGGTTCCAGAATTGGAGTGAGAAATCCCCTCTGCAGATCCTAAGCGAAAGAATTCACAAACCCGAAATCTATTTGTGGCAAAAAGGGATTTATTGGCCCTGAGAAGCCAGCCTGCTAGGAAGACAGACTTCTTTAGTGGGCAAAAGGTCCTGTTAGAAAGGTAGCAAAGGTTAACCCTGACAAGAGAATATCTTCACACTGGGCAAAAGTCCTGTCAGGGGCAGCTTATTAAGAAAACAGCTTCCTGGGCAAGCATAATCCTATTTAGAACTTCTGCAAAGATTCGGGGTTCAGAGTTGTCTTTTATTAGCCATCTGAGGCTCAGACCTCAATTCAAAATTGAATGAGATTCCCTCAATGTTGTCAGTGCCCTAGACCTAGATCTCAAATTGAAAAGGGATTACTTATCTTGGGAGTTTTAGTTACTGGAAGTGGTTTCAGACTAATCTTCTACTCAATACAGGGTGTGACAAAGACCCTGGCCTGGATCTCCAACTGAATAAGACCCTCAACTGGGCTCCCTGAGGGTGGGCCTCTTTCAGAGGAGAGTCTGAGATTCAGGAACTCCCCCCCCAAAAAGGGGGACAAAGCCTCAGGGCCCCCCAAAAGTCAAAGGGGACACAATTTACATCATATGGTTTCTGAACTTCCTTCTACCTTCAGATCTATAATCCTATATGCTATGTAACCTTAGGAAATTAACTTTTCTGGACTCCAATTTATGATCTTATGACCTAAATAATCGCAGCCAAATCATTTATGATTCTTGGGCCTCAATTTTCCCTCCTGTAAAATGAAAAGACTGGACTTCATTTCCTTTTAGGACCCTTCCCTTCTGCATCTCAATCTAGTATTCTGTGAGATCAGAGAATTATCAGAAGAGATATGTATACATACTTACCATTTATTTTCTTCCTTTCTACATTAAATCAGTCTTTTATTTCTTATGGTTTGCAGTAAATTATAGAAATATTACTTTATTAGTTAATTAAGGCTCAGCCTACAAAGTCTTTAAATGGAAGGAGGTTGAAAAGAAGAAAATCTGCTTTAAATATAGTACAGCTGCTTTTACATTTTTGAAAGATGATCACTAGGAGACTTATTCTACTTGGTTCCAGAGGGTAGAACATGGAAGTGGTAGAGATAGTTTAATCAATCAGTAAGTAATTAAGCAATAAGTAAAGTCCTACAGAATACCAGGCACTGTACTAAGTGCTGGGGATGTTTTCTGAGGTCTCTGAAATGCTTTGATTTAATGAATTGAAGACCTGGGCATTTAAGAGTAGAGTGATTTTGATCAAATAGGACAATACTGGGGGCAGCTAGGTGGCGCAGTGGATAGAGCACCAGCCCTGAATTCAGGAGGACCCGAGTTCAAATATGGTCTCAGACACTTAACACTTCCTAACTGTGTGACCCTGGGCAAGTCACTTAACCCCAGCCTCAGAAAAAGAAAAAGAAAAAAAAAATAGGACAATACCACCTGCCCAACTTACTTCTCATGGCTGGTGTGAGACTCAAACAACATGTACAAAGCCCCTTGTAAATGCCAGGCACTAAATGGAAGTCACTACAATATAATTCTTGTAAGGGTGTGCCCTGTTTACACTTGAGCCAAGTTGAAGGCTAGAAGGATTAATAAAATGTAAAGGTCTGGCTTTTTCAGATGCAAATGAAGCATTCTACACCTTTGGAGGGGGCTAAAGCATTGAACAGCTAATGAATAGGAAAAGGCCCATAAAGACAATAAACTTGTCTTTGAACACAGGCTGCCTCCAGACCTTTGCCTCTCTCACACCCCATTTGCATAAGATCTGAACAGGAATATGAGAATTATTACTTACAAGTCACCGTAAATAATAATGTGATCCTTCATTGAGGAAATTAGAAATAATGGTTGAATAAGAGACTTCTCCCACTTTCTTCCAGGCAAGTAACAGAGCTAATAACCTAAGGGAGTTAAAGGACTCTCCAAGATAGCAATTCAAGTTCAAGGTCTTTCCCCTTTAACTCCAGATAAAAAAGAAGATTGTAGCACCTCAGGAAAAAAAAGAGCAGGCAAGCTTCTAGAGGCTCAGTAGAGATGGTAGGAGCCTGGAGATGCCCATAGAGTCCAGAAGATTGACATTGCTGTGTCCTCTGTAGAGGAAGCTCTGTAGGCAATTGTGTCTCATAGCCAAGCACAATAGCTACCATGCCCAGTGATAAACCAGCCAGAAGACTAAATAATCTCCCTGGCATAGTCTAGTGATGAGTTAGTCGGGCATCTGAGAGATCTGCTTGACCTAACCCAAGCAGGAGATCGGCTTGTCCAGCAAATACTCCATGTCCTATGAGGAACAAACTTAAACCACATAATCAACTGAGATAGGCGAAGAACCAACTCATCTGAGTATAGTGGAGCCTCTCATTCATCATTAACACCATGCCTGAGAATGAACATCATGGGGGCTCTCAGGAAAAAGAAAGGACATTAAGTTTCTGATGTGCCAGTCATGAGTTGTCTTAGTCACATACATGTTTCCTACATGTGTGCCTCAGTACTTTTGTATGTTAAGTTTGTGTCTAATCCCCCTTCTTCCCAGTCTGTATATAGGAAAGTTTGCTGTAAGTTCAGATGAGAAATGTTTTAGCCTTACTATTCTTGTATGCTGTGTGAGAAAAAGCATTTTCTAAGACTAGCCAAAACCTACTTGTATGATTGTTGTTGAGGAGCACCCTGGTGGGGGCTCGTGACCTATAGCATTAGGAGGATAACCAACCTTACATTTACCCCCTAGAACCCGAAGTAGCAGCTACCCCTCAGGGGAGCCAATCTGCCAATAAGAGTATGAATGTGAATTAGGTGAATGAGCCAAGAAGGATGTTGCCTCAAGTATTATTGTTTTGAGAACCACAAGAACTTGTACAAGAAGGGGAGTCAAGCTTTGAGGTTTAAGGTCTTTTAGTAAAATTTGTAAGCAGAACAAGTCTAATTAGAAATTCAATTCCTGGCTTTTCTCACTCCATTAATAACAAATTTGTGCCAAACTATCCTGCCAACTCTATATCAAAGTATTTATTCCAATAAACATTCATTACATGCCAGATATTTGCTAAGGCTGTAAAAATACACACAAAAAATACAAAAATACAAAAGAAATTAAAGAACTCCTGCCTTCAAGAACTTTATATTGTTTTCTAGGGAAGAGAAAAAGCACACAAGTAAGTAAATTTAAGGTGTAGATAGTTTATAGAAGGCAATATAGTATAGTAAAGTAAGTAAAAAGTTTATATAGCATTATACCAAAACAATTTTCAAGAGAGGGGAAGTATAAATAATGAAGAAGATCAGAAAAAGGCAGTACTTGGGTTGTATATTAAAAGAAGCTAGAGATTCTAAGGAGCAGGGGTGGGGATGGAGAGCATTTTAGGCATGGAAAAGAGTGTACAAAAGCAGGGATGTGAGAGTGAGACACATGTCTGGCACAGCCAGTTTGACGGGAATGGAGAGTGTGTGAAGGGAGCAATAGGAAATGACTAGATAGGTACGGCAAAAGCAGATTGCGGAGAATTTTAATGACCAGGCTAAAGATTTTATATTTTATCATAGAGGCACCAGAGAAGCTACAAAAGATGATATAGACCAGAGACTTGGTTTAAAATCCTGCCTCCAGCACTAATTCTGACCACAGACAAATTGAACAATTTCTTTGTTCCTTGGTTTCCTTGTCTATAAAATGAAAAAAAAAATTATATCTATATATGTATTGTATAGATATATTCCCAGGTAGCATATATATTTAAATGGTTGTGATACAAAGTAATTTGAAGAAGAGAATCTTCACAACTTCGGGGTTTAGGGAAGGTTTTTTATAGGAGATGGCACCTAAACTGTTTTCAAAGAAAGGTTAGAGTTCTTGGAGGTAAAGGTGAAGGGAGAGTCTGAAGACAGAATCTAAATTTTAATCCTAATTCTTTTGTTGTTGTTTAGTCATTTTCAGTGGTATCCAACTCTTTTCAACCCCTTTGAGGTTTTCTTGGCAAAGATTGGAGTAGTTTTCCATCTCCTCCAATCCTAAATCTGGCCCTTATTATTTTATTGTGATCCTTTTTCAAGTTATAGATTGTATTTAGGATCATAGATTTAGAGCTGAGAGGAACCCAAGAGAGCATCCAACTCAATAGTGTGTTAGTAAACCTTTAACAACTGACTCAACAACAACAAAGTATAAAACATTTTTTAAGTTTAATCCGCATTAATATTTTTCCACTTTATGAAGAAACAATCAACCAAAAAAAAAAAAAAAACCCAATCAACCAAACCATAAGTCAAAAGTTCATTTATAGCAATCTCCAGTTTCCATTGTATAAATGCTCATCTTGAAATTTTAATAATTGGTTCCCCAGGCCAGTTTAACTGGCTCCAGAATAGCACTGATCTAAGCAATGTTTCCATTTTACAGACGAGGAAACTAGGTCCCAAAGAAGTGAAGCATTTCACTCATCACATAAGTAGTAAATAGCAGATCTAGGATTTCAACTTACAGGCTATCTGACTCCAAACCTCAATCTTTTTCCATTCTGCTATATTTAATCTTTCTGGATATCAGTTCCTTCATTTGAAAATTTTGAAGTAAGTAATCTTCAAGGTCCATTCCAGCTCTAAATTTATGACACGTGCAATTCTTTTAAGCGTATTTTCATATTTGTTATGTTGTACAAGAAAAATTAGATCAAAAGGGAAAAAAAACACAAGAAAGAAAACAACAAACAAAAAGGTGAAAACACTAAACTTCATTCCACATTTGGTCTCCATAGTTTTCTTTCTGGATGCAGATGTCATTTTCCATCTTGGAACTCCATGGAACTCTTATGACTTTTTCCAGCTCCCCATTAGAATGTAAATCAAGGGGCAGCTAGGTGGCGCAGTGGATAGAGCACCAGCCCTGAATTCAGGAGGACCCGAGTTCAAATTTGATCTTAGACACTTCACACTTCCTAGCTGTGTGACCTTGGGCAAGTCACTTAACCCCAGCCTCAGGGGGGGGGGGGAAGAATGTAAATCAAAGAGTTCATTAATGTTCCCCATTAGAATTTTTTTCTTTTTAGATGATCAATATTATTATGCCAATAAACTAGCATAATTAAGTACTGAGCACTGTGCTAAGCACTGGAAATACAAAGAAATACAAAACAAAGATGATAATCTCTTCATTCTAAAAGTTTCAGACTAATAATGAAACTTGCTCCTTGAGGATACAAACTGCTCTTTTGCTTATATTGCTTATTATTCATGGTAGTTGGCACATGCCTGGCAAATAGTAAGCTTCTTACTAAAAGCTCTTATCTATTTAAGCCTATTCTTTATCTCTGGTTGGATGTCCTTTGTTCTTGAAGAGGACTAAATTGATATCACTATGTTAGGGTCAAGTTACAGTGTGTCCAACTGGCTATCAGACCAATATGAGCTTGGAGTGCTGGGACAAAGATCAAAAACAAATAGTCCCTGTGAACATTTGGGATGGCTTCTCTAACTTTGCACATCTCTAAAGAGGGAATGATAAGAATACCAGTTCTATCTACCCTACAGGACGATAGTCAGTGAAGTTTTTTGTAAATCATCGTCTTGACCTTCTTCTTGCTATTGTGTTCCCTGACTCTAGAGGAGATAGGAAGGCTGATGACTTTGGGCAGATCTGCCTCACTTATATCCACTTCATGTGAAAGCCAAGACATCATTCTAGCATTCACTATTTATTCCAACATCATGATGTCATTGGTCCTCTTCAGGAACGAAGAAGGAACAAGAACAATTTAAATACAAACAGTGATTTTTTTTTTTAAGTTGAACTGATCCTTTGAGTGGGTAGAAATATCAAGATTCATTGATATGGCAAATTTATTGAATGACTCTAGAGTTATGTTCTCATAGAACTCTGTACAATGGATATGTCCAATGGGAAGCAGGTCAAGGGTAATATATCACCAGAGAGTGCGTTCAAACTCCAAATTGATGTGGGGCCATAACAGATTCTTACCTGTTTTTTGGTTTGGTGAAATGGAGGTCATCATGAAACCCTCTGAGATGGAGAGAGGAAGCAAATCTCATTTACTAAATAAGAGTATGTTTTGAGGGCAGCTAGAGCACTAGCCCTGAAGTCAGGAGGACATGAGTTCAAATTTGGTCTCAGACACTTAACAGTTCCTAGCTGTGTGACCCTGGGCAAGTCACTTAACCCCAATTGCCTCAGCAAAAAAAAAAAAAAAAAAAAAAAAAAAAAAAAAAAAAAAAGAAGAAGAAGAAGAAGAGAGAGAGAGAGAGAGAGAAGGAGGGAGGGAGGAAAGGTAGGAGGAAAGAAGAAAATAAAGGCATGTCTTGTGCATTGAGAGTCTTCTGCCTAAATACATGATAGGAAAACAATTTTCTAAGGAAAAAAAGAGAGCTGGAGAGCTTCCCAGAGATTTCCAAAGAGCAAATTTCTTGGGTAATGTCCAAGCTTTAGAAAGGTGGGTCATTTCTAGTTATGTTGACTATTTCCAGTACAACCCTTGTTAAGTCAGATAGATTCTATGGTTTTCTTCTTTTTAAGCAAAGTTGGTAAGCACTTTGTTCACAAAAATTCCATGAACTGACAATCACTTCATTCAATTAAGGCCAGCTAGTTGGTGCAGTGGATAGAGTGCCTGGAATCAGGAAGATCTGAGTTCAAATGTGGCTTCAAACATTTAGTAACCATGCGATCATATTTTGCCTCTTTTTCCTCATCTGTAAAATGAGCTGAAAAAGGAGATGGCAAACCACAAGAAAACACCAAATGGGATTACAAAGAGTAGGACACAACTAAAAATGACTGAATAACAAATTTGATTAATAATTACTGGTTCAATGCAGGTGGGGGAAAGAAAGGAACGCCCTATATAACAGCCAGAAGAACTAATGCATTCTTAGACTTTTTAAAGAGACATATTTCCAGAACCAAAAAGATGCTTCCATGTGGCTATATTCAGTCCTGGATAATCTACATGTGAAGTATTGTGTTGAGTCCTGAGCACTACCTTTTAGAAAGGACATGAGACAGCAACCAGAGACGAGGTAGAACAAATACTGGATACAGAGTCTTGGATTTGGAAATCTGGGTTCAAATCCTTACTAAGCCACATATTCCCCTTGGGCAAGTTTCACCACAGAGTCTCAATTTCCTTATCTGAAAAGTGAAAGGGTTGAATTCTAATTCATTCTTCTGGCTTGAAATCTACAATGATGAAGGGTCTTGAGATTATTCCCAATGAGAAGAGACAAAATGGACATGAATAGTCACTTGCCCTGACAAAGATTAAATTGGTTCTTTTGGGCCCAGAGAGAAAAACCAGGTGTAGAAACTGAGGGGAGAGTGCTGCAAAGAGGCAGCTTTTAGATTGGATATCAGCCTAAACTTCCTGTAGATTTAAATGTGTGTTTGTGCACATATTTAGAGACAGAGACAGATAGAAAAACAAAGAGCTAGAGAGAGGGGGGGGGCAGAGAGAGACAGAGACAGAGAGAGAGAGAGGAAGAGAGAGAAAGAGAAAGAGAGAGAGAGACAGACAGAGACAGAGAGAAAGAGAGAGAGAGAGGAAGAGAGAGAGGAGAAAGAGAGAGAGAGAGAGAAAGAGAGAAAGAGAGAGAGAGAGGGAGGGAGGGAGGGAGGAGGGAGGGAGGGAGGGAGGGAGGGAGGGAGAGAGAGAGAGAGAGAGAGAGAGAGAGAGAGAGAGAGAGAGAGAGAGAGAGAGAGAGAGAGAGAGAGAGAGAGAGAGAGAGAGGAAGAGTAAGTAGATTGATAGTAAGTAGTTGGTTCCTTTCTCCAGGACACATTCTTTATCTGGTATGCTGTAGAGACAATTCTAATAATAACAATTATATTAATAACAAGATTTAGGAAGAATTTTGAGATTTGCAGAACCCTCTACTTATCTTATTTGGTCCTTTCAACAAATCTAAGAGGTAGGTGCTATTATGACCTTCATTTTACAAATAAAGAAACTGAGGCAGACAGAGGTTAAAAGCCTTTTTGCCTAGGGAGGGATTAAGGCAGGATTCAAACTTAGATCTTCCTGGTTCCAAGTCCTGAACTCTATCCGTTTCAACACCTGGCACACTTTATTCAGGTATGGATCAAATGTAATGCCTCTGACCTCTCCAACTCTAAAATCCTGTGAAAAGGTAGCCTGCAATAGAGTTAGCCAGAGGCTGTCTAATATACTAACACAGTATTCAAAATGTCTATGGTACTTGCACTTCTAAAATATTGAGTTCTGGGAAGCAGGCTGTATCTTAGAAGGAAAATGATAGT
The DNA here is from genome assembly GCF_048593235.1 of Sminthopsis crassicaudata. Lineage (NCBI taxonomy): Eukaryota > Metazoa > Chordata > Mammalia > Dasyuromorphia > Dasyuridae > Sminthopsis > Sminthopsis crassicaudata. The sequence continues at coordinate 21,282,035 of NC_133617.1, read as the reverse complement.
AATAATTGACATTTATATGACAATTTAAGACTTGCAAAATGCTTTCCACGCTGTTATTAAGGGGTTCTGAATGCTTTCCAATCTGATTCTCACCTATCTTTCTATGCTTACTACCTTATTACTATCCTTCACATGATCTATGATTCAGCCAAATTTTCTGTTCCTTATACTTGGTGGTTCATCTCTTTGCTTTTGTATAGGCATTTCAGGGAGTGGGGAGTTAGAGGGAATCATCAGATGTCTTCCAAGGTCAACTCAAGTACCACTTTTTATTTTGGAGCTCCTGGGTGGACCTGAGTTTAGAACCAGTATTAGATATTTATTAGCTGTGTGACCCTGAGTAAGTCAGCTAACTTCTGTTTGCCTCAGTTTCCTCATATGTAAAAAAGGGATAATAATAGCACTTACCTCTCAAGGTCATTGTAAAGAGTAAAGGAGATTCCACACCAGTGTGGGGTGAACAGGGAAGAAGACAGGAACTTAAAAGCTAACAAAAAAATTAATTTATTTTAAAAAGAACAAAGGAGATCATATGTGTGAAGTGCTTTGCAATGGAAATGTTAGTAATTACTATTATTAGATTTTTCCCTAATTCCCTGAGCTGCTATTTCCTCCCCACCAAAGAATCTTGCTTTTATTTCTTTTTGGTTTTAATTAATTGAAACTTTTTTATTTTCAAAACATATGCAAGGATAATTTTTCAACATTGATCCTTGCAAAACCTTGTATTCCAATTTTCCCCTTTCCCTTCCTCCTTCCCCTAGATGGCAAACAATCCAATATATATTAAACCATGGTAAAATATATAAGTAAATTGAATATAGGTATACATATTTATAATTATCTTGCTGCACGAGAAAAATCTGATAAAAATAGAAGAAAAATTAGAAAACAAAATTCAAGCAAATAACAACAAAAAAAATGAAAATGCTATGTTGTGAACCACATTCACTCCCCACAGTCCTCTCTCTGGCTATAGATGGTTCTTATCATCACAAGATCTTTGGAACTAGCCTCAATCATCTCATTGTTGAGAAAAGACACGTCCATCAGAATTGATCATCATATATTATCTTCTTGTTGTGTACAATGATCTCCTGGTTCTGCTCATTTCACTTAGCATCAGTTCCTGTAAGTCTTTCCAGGCCTTTCTGAAATCATCCTGCTGGTTATTTCTCACAAAATAATAATATTCCATAACATTCATATACTATAACTTATTCAGCCATTCCCCAACTGATGGGCATCCACTCAGTTTCCAGTTTCTAGCCACTACAAAAAGGGCTGCCACAAACATTTATACACATGTGGGTCCCTTTCTATCCTTTAAGATCTCTTTGGGATATAAGCCCAGTAGAAACACTGCTGGAACAAAAGATATGCACAGTTTGATGACTTTTTGAGCATAATTTCAAAATCCTCTCCAGAATGGTTGGATCAGTTTGCAATTGCACCAACAATGCGATAGTGTCCCAGTTTTCCCACATCCCCTCCAACATTAGTCATCATCTTTTCCTGTCATTTTAGCCAATCTGAGAGGTGTGCAGTGGTACTTCAGAGTTGTCTTGATTTGTATTACTCTGATCAGTAATGATTCAGAGTACCTTTTCATATAACTAGAGATGGTTTCAATTTCTTCATCTGAAAATTGTTCACATACTTTGACCATTTATCAATTGGAGAATGGCTTGAATTCTTATAAATTTGAGTTACTTCTCTATATATTTTAAAAATGAGGCCTTTATCAAAACTCTTAAATGTAAAAATGTTTTCCCAATTTATTGCTTCCCTTTTATTCTTATCTGTATTAGTTTTGTTTGTACAAAACTTTTAAAAATGATCTATTTTGTATTCAGTAATGAACTCTAGTTCTTCTTTGGTCACAAATTACTGCCTTTTCCAAAATTTTAAGAGGTAAACTATCCTATGTTTTTTTTTTTTTTTAATTTGCTTATAGTATCACTCTTTATGTCCAAATTTATGAACCCATTTTGACCTTATCTTGGTATATGGTGTTAGGTGTGGATCAGTGCCTAGTTTCTACCATACTAATTTACAATTTTCTCAGAAGTTTTTGTCAAATAGTGGTAAAGCTGGGTCTTTGGGTTTGTCAGACACTAGATTACTATAGTTATTGACTATTTTGTCTTGTGAACCTAACCTATTCCACTGATCAACTACTCTATTTCTTAGCCAATACCAAATGGTTTTGATGACTGCTGCTTTATAATATAGTTTTAGATCTGGCACAGCTAGGCCACCTTCATTGGCATTTTTTTTCATTAATTCCCTTGAAATTCTGGATCTTTTGTTCTTCCAGATGAACTTTATTGTTATTTTTCCTAGATCTGCAAAATAATTTCTTGGGAGTGTGATTGTTATGGCACTAAATAAGTAGATTAATTTAAGTAGTATTGTTATTTTTATTATATTCACTCAACTTACCCATAAGCACTTGATTTTTTCCCAATTGATTAGATTTGACTTTATATGGAAAGTGTTTTATAGTTGTGTTCATATAATTCCTGACTTTGCCTTGGTAGGTAGATTCCCAAATATTTTCTATTATCAACAGTTATTTTAAATGGAATTTCTCATTGTATCTCTTGCTGCTGGACTTTGTTGGTAATATATAAAAATGCTGATAATTTCTGTGAATTTATTATGTATCCTGCAACTTTGCTAGAGTTGTGAATTGTTTCTAGTAGTTTTTAGTTGATTTTTTTTCAGAGTTTCCTAAGTATATCATCATATCATCTGCAAAGAGTGATAATTTGATTTCCTTATTACATACTCTAATTCCTTTAATCTCTTTTTCTTTTCTTATTGCCAAAACTAACATTTCTATATAATATAATGTTGAATAGTGATGGTGATAGAAGGCAATCTTGTTTCACCCCTGATCTTATTGGGAATTGTTCTAATTTGTCCCCATTACATAATGGATATTGGATTTTATCAAATGCTTTTTCTGCATCTATTGAAATAGTCCTGTGATTTTTGTTAGTTTAATTATTGATATGGTCAATTATGCTAATAGTTTTCCTACTATTGAATCAACCTTGCATTCCTGGTATAAATCCTACTTGGTCGTGATGTATTATCCTGGGGATGACTTTCTGTAATCTCTTTGCTAATATTTTATTTACATTTTTTGCATCAATATTCATTAGGGAAATTAGTCTATAATTTTCTTTCTCTGTTTTCACCCTACCTGGTTTAGGTATCAGTACCATATATGTGTCATAAAAGGAATTTGGTAGGACTGCTTCTTTTCCTATTTTTTCAAATAGGTTGTATAGTATTGGAATTAATTGTTCTTTTAATGTTTGGTAGAATTCACATGTAAATTTATCTGGCCCTGGAGATTTTTTCTTAGAGAGTTGATTAATAGCTTATATTTCTTTTTCTAAAATGGGACTATTTACATGATTTAGTTTCCAATTCATTTTTTATCTATTTTCCCCTGGCCTTTTATTGCATGTGATTTTTATTGCATCCTGATCTGAAAAAATGCATTTACTATTTCTGTCTTTTTGCATTTGATTTTGAGATCTTTATGCCCTAGTATATGGTCAATTTTTGTATAGGGTCCATGAACCACCAAAAAAAAAGTGTATTCCTTTCTGTCTCCATTCAATTTTCTCCAAAGATCTATCATACCTAACTTTAATAAAATTCTATTTACCTCCTTAACTTTTTTCTTATTTATTTTGTGGTTTGATTTATCTAGTTCTGAGAGAGCAAGGTTGAGATCCCCCACAAGTATAATTTTGCTATGTTTCTTCTTACAATTCTCTTGATTTCTCTAGGAATTTGGATGATGCATATATATTTAGTATTGATATTACTTCATTATCGATAATACCCTTTAGCAAGATATAATTTTCTTCCTTATTGCTTTTAACTAGATCTATTTTTGCTTTTGCTTGATCTGAGATCCAGATGTCTACCCCTGATTCTTCTTCTTCTTCTTTTTTTTACTTCACCTAAGCATAATCAATTTTGCTCCAGTATTTTACTTTTATTCTAAATATATCACTCTGCTTTAAATGTGTTTCTTATAAACAACATATTGCTTTTAATCCAGTCTGCTATTTGCTTCTGTTTTATGGGTAAGTTCATGTCATTCACATTCACAGTTAAAATGACTAATTCTGTATTTCCCACCATCTTATTTACCTCAGGTTTCACTTTTCTCTTTCCTTTCCCCCTTTCCTTCCTTCAGTATTTTGTATCTGATCACCACCTCTTTTAAACAGCCCTCTCTCTTTACAGCTCCTTCATCTTTCTTATATCTTTTCCCTCCTACTTCTGTTTTCCCTTTATTAGCCTCCCCTTTTCTTTTCCCTTTTTCTCTCCCACTTCCCTATAAGGTGAGACAAGTTTCTCTGTGAAATCAGATATGTCTAATATTCTCTCTTTAAGACAAATCTGATGAGAGTAAGATTCACATAATGCTCATCCCCTTCCCTTCTTTCCCTCAATTATAATAGATCTTCTTTGCCTCTTCATGAGATATAATTTCCCTCAATTTACCTCCATTTTCTTCTTTTTTTCCAGTACAATCCCCTCTCCACCTCTAGGTCCTTTTATATTATCACAGTAAAATCAAATTATACTCTCAAAATATACTGCACTCTCTAAGTATACCCATAACAGAGTTATAGTTCTCAAGAGTTTTTTCTTTTACCTTTTTATGCTTCTTTTGAGTTCTGTATTTGAAGATCAAATTTTTTGTTCAGCTCCGGTCTTTTCATCAGAAATAAATGAAATTCACCTTTATCATTGAATGTCCATCTTCTTCCTTGAAAAATAATGCTCAATTTAGCTGGATAGGCCTTTGCTTCTTATTAACTGGATGTACCAAAAATTTTAGTGTAGTTGTAAACTATCAAAGTTTTAGCTAACTTAAATAATTTGTACTTTAGATCTACCTTTATGTGTACATATTTCCAGGTAATATGTACATATTACATTTTCCACAAGAAAACATAAGCACATTTAGTCACGGGCTGTTTCATTTTTGTCCATTTCAGGTCAATTTTTCTAGCACATGGAATGGGTGAGGGGAAGTCATTTAAAATTAGTCTGGAGAGGTAGGAAGTTGCCAACTCATGAAGGTTTTAAGCAATAAACAGGAAATTCTGTTTTCTCCCAGAAACACTAGGAAACTCCTTGATTTGGGAAATAAGATGGTCAGATTTCTTCTTTAGGAATACAGATGTAGATAAGTACAGTACCAGAGGGAAAGGAAATAGAGGGGAGAAATTAACTCTAAAAATGATCATTGGGAAAATGCAGGAGAAATAGGGCAGGAGGTGGTATCTGACCTGAACCTAGGAGAAAGCAGAGGATTCTGGGTTCAGTTCTGTGGGACTGAATGTAAAGAGAAAGCTGAGCCATCCTGTGCTGCTGTGGTTTAGCTGTGACTCTCTGGTTTCCTGCTTATTTCAGGCCTCAAACCTCAGCCTTTAATGTTCATGCTTGTTTTTCACACATAGAGACAGAAAGGAAGTGTTAGTGGAGGATGCAGTCTCCTCTTGTACATATACTCCAAATGCTCCCCAAGCCAAGAGGTCTCTATGACTTTAAATGAATGAACAAAAAACCACTTATTAAGTGTTCACAGTGTACCAGGCACTGTGCTGTATATTGAGCTTTGGATAGGGATAGAGAGAAGCCAATTGGACATAGGTTTTCACCAGTATAAGAAACCGTTCAAGGAGGGAGCTCCCTTTGTCAACACAGGTCAACGCCTGTTTTGCAGTCTAGTGAATTAATTGGTCAGGGTTACAAGAACCTATGTGTGTACCTATGTGTGTTAGAGTATATGTGACAGTGTAAATATCAGAGGCAAAACCACTTCAGGTCTTTCTCTCTCTCTAGCACCTTCTGTTTGTTGATTATTTCCAAATTATCTATGTGTTGTTTGACCATAAGTTGTTGTTTGTCTCTTGTTTTCACCATTAAACTTGAGTGGCAAGAACCGCCTTTTGCTTTTCTTTATATCCCCAGCACTTAGCACAATGACTGATAAGAAGGCTAGCTTTCCATCCACTATATGTCCTACTGCCTCTTAAACATTAATCTATAAATTTATTATTACATTTCATACATCTATTATTATATTTATGTTATTTTATTTAATATAACATATGTATTATCATATTGTGTGTTTTATTAATTATATGTTGAGATAATTGACATATATTAATTTATATAAATATAAACATTAAGGCACAGTCCTGGTCCTCGAGAATATGATATTCTAATGTAGAAAAACAGCATAAGGTATGGTATCCAGAGAGAAGTGTTTTAGTCTGGGATATCACAGTTATAATGAGTGAAGCCACAGGGCAAATGGATTGACTCCTCTCCAAGAATGATCATGAGACTGACTATTCTTGCCAAAGTTAAAAGCAAGAATCAGAGGCAGCATAGCAAAATTGGAGGGCTCGTTCTAGAGATGGAGGCCTTTCACCAGTCAAGAATACAGGACCTTAGTGTGAGAGGTGGTGAACACGGTCTAAGGCAGGGAGTGTGGCAGGAAGACCTGGGTGGATCTTGGCAGCTCAGCATTCCATGCCATTGCAGATACTAGCTTCTCTCAGTAGCATGATTACATCCTCCCACTTTCAGTCTCATATTCAATGGGTCTAAAAGCTGTTTTCACTAAGCTCAACTGTGCAGGCCCTCACAGCTGCTCCCATGAAAAGGGGCCTAAACCTACTTTGAAATTAAGATCTTTGCTGTCTTCTGGCCTTCCAGGCTTATTTCTCTGAGCCTAGAGCTTTGGGGTTCTCCCCTGAGGGCTATTCTCTCCTCAGAAATGCTGACAGAAATCCTAAATTTATGCTGCTAATATATTGAGGTCTCAAAACCATCAGTAGGCTGGGGAGCCTCAAAAACCCCCTTGTCCTCTTAACTCAATACTGACCTCACAGCCATGGTACAAGCTGGGACTGCCTTCACCCTCTTTGTGGTGGCCGCAGCCCCTCTTCCTCAACTGCTCTTCCCTTTTCAAATTACCAAGGATTTTTATTCTCCCAGCTGCTATTTCTCCCTCCCAAATTATCTTGTATTTACTGCTAAACAATTAGTTAACAAATATTTATTAAGCATCTATTATGCTCCAAGTATTGTGCTAGGCACTGGAGATACAAAGAGGGAAAAAAGTACCTATCCTGAAGGGGCTCGCATTTTCTTAGTATACAGAGTCATCAAATGTCAAAGTGACAGGGAACCTTATAGACTGTCTAGTCTTTTTGTGTCAAGGTTCTCTTTTGGCAGCATCTGATGGGACCTAGGAACTCCTCAGACTAATGTATTTAAATGTAAAAATACATAGAATTATAAAGTAAAATAAATAGAAAAAAATAGTTATGAAATTTAAAAAAAGTAATATTTTCTTTTCCCCAATTAAATATAAAGACATTTTAACATTCTTTTTTAATAAGATAGTTATATAGTTATTTAGATATATATTATTTTATATATTTAGATAGACAGATAGATAGATATTTTAGAAATATATTAGATATATAGTTATATAGATAATAAGATTGAAATATTTATAATTTTTAAAATTTATTTTATTTGAAAAAAACAATAAGAAAAAAAAAAAGAAAACAGAAAAGAATTACAAAAGAAAACATTGTCATGTACCCAGCAGAATATCAGGGAGGATTCAAAATATAGTATATATATTAGTAGAAGAAATCATATTCAAGAATTCTTTACTTCTTTGTAAATTGTTTTTTTGTTCTCAGCTGCATCTTATTTATTTTATTCTTTTTCCCCTTTTCTCCCTCCTACCCTGAAGCAGGCTACAATTAAGAAAAGATATATTTAGGTAGACATATATAGATATATACATACATACATATACACACACCCTACACACACACACACATACATATGTCTTTACTATCCCTGCTGTTTAATTATGTTCTGCTCCATAGTGACTTGCTATTGCTTAACCTCCCTCACCCAAGGATCCCTCCCATGTCTTCTTCCCTCACCCTATTCTTCCCCATTCGCCCATCCCAACCCCCTTATTTCTTTATAGATTTTGGAGGGTGCTATACTTTTCATGATATATATGTAGTGTTGCCTATTGAGCCCATTTGCGATGTCAGTAGATTTTCAGAACTATGAGTCTTCCTCTTCCCTCTAATGCTTCTGTGTCTATTCTTCCTCGGTACCTCATTTGTGTAACATAATTATTACTTTTATTTTAATTTTGCCAATCTTTCTTTTGAGCTACCCTATTATTGATGTGAATCTTAAACATATAGTATAAATTTCCCATGTTAAAAAAAAAACATAATTTGTCCATGTTTAAAGAGTTTGTCCATATTGACGTCCTTAAAATTGATTTTTAATATTGGCTTTTATACGCTACATTTTTTGTTAAGTTCAGGTTTGGTTGATAGTAAGTTCTGAAAATCTGCAAGTTTGTTGAATGTCCATTTTTTTTCATTCAAAATTATAATTTTGCTTGATGTTTTTGACCACAAACCTGGTTCTTTTATTGTCGGTAAATATGATTCCAGGACCTGTGGTCTTTTATTGTGGCTACTGATAAGTCTTGTACAATTCTAAAAAATTGTAGCTCCAACTTATTTGAATTGTTTTTTTCTTGTTTCTTGAAAAATTTTCTCTTGAATCTGGGGGTTTCAAAATTTGGCAATAATATTCCTGTGTGTTTTCTACAAAGGATCTCTTTGAGGTGGTGATCAGTGGATTTTTTCTATTTCTATTTTCTCCTCATTTCCATCACTCGAGGACAATTTTCTTGGATTATTTCCTGCATTATTGTGTTAAGGTTCTCTTTTTGGTCACAACTTTCTGGCAGTACAATTATTCTTAGATTTTTCTCTTCTTGATATGTTCTTCATAACTCTTGTTTTTCTTATAAGAAGTTTCACATTCTATTCTATTTTCTCATTTTCTATAATCTGTTTTGTTATTTCTTGGTCTCTCATAGTTTCACTGGCTTCCCCTTACCCAAAAGAATTCTTTTCATCTTTGAGACTATCTCTTTTTCTAGTTGGTTAGCTTTTTTTTCAAAATCTTGTTTTTCTTGGAATGTTTTTATTTTTTAGTTTTTTAGTTTTTCCTCAGTGACTCTCCTTTGATTTTTAAATTCTTTTTTTAGTTCCTCTACAAATTCTCTCTGGGCAGGGAGCTATTTCATGTTACTCTTTGGGGTAAAAGCTTTTTTTTAACTAAAGTATCCTCCTCTGAAGATGAACCCTGGTCTTCCCTGTTCCTATAATATGTTTCAATGGTAGGGTTCTTTCTCTTTGCTAGTTTTTTTTTTTTTTTTTTTAATAAGAGGTATTAGGGTAAGAATCTTTTTTTTAAAATATACTTGGTTTCAGAGATTTTTTTATTTAGAATTTTTTTCCACAGTATATATGCATGAGTAATTTTTTTATATTATCCCTTGTATTCATTTTTCCAAATTATCCCCCCTCCCTCCATTCCCTCACCCCCGATGACAGGCAATCCCATACATTTTACATGTGTTACAATAAAACCTAAATACAATATATGTGTGTAAATACCATTTTCTTGTTGCACGTTAAGTATTAGATTCCAAAGGTATAAGTAACCTGGGTAGATAGACAGTAGTGCTAACAATTTACATTCACTTCCCAGTGTCCCTTCTCTGGGTATAGTTGTTTCTGTCCATCATTGATCAACTGGAAGTGAGTTGGTTCTTCTTTATGTTGAAGATATCCACTTCCATCAGAATACCTCTTCATACAGCATTGAAGTGTATAGTGATCTTCTGGTTCTATTCATTTCACTCAGCATCAGTTGATGTAAGTCTCTCCAAGCCTCTCTGTATTCCTCCTGCTGGTCATTTCTTACAGAACAATAGTATTCCATAACCTTCATATACCATAATTAGGGTAAGAATCTTTAATCCTGGAGTGGGAGATGATGACTCTGACTTCACCTCAGCTCTCCTCTCTGACCAGGAACCCTAAACCAAGAGCTCCACCTTCCTGCAAGTGCCCAAAGCCCAAAGCCAGCAGCTAGCATTCTTATCCCACCGCCTCTGCACTTCCTGTATGCTAGTGCCTTCTCACCTCTGGCTGTGTCTCAGCAGCACAACTGTGCCTGAAATTCCTAATCAGCTGATGTTCACTTCATCTTCCCAGACTCAAATCCCGACTCAACAAATTGTCCAGGAAGTGAAAACCCCTATGGTTCCTGCTGAGGCTCCAGTGCACTCAGCTAGTTCCAAGGGGTCCGCACTTGGTGCCTCTGTGGAGCTATCCCAGAGATGTTTGCACTTCACATGGGTTAATCTTGGCCCAAGATCTTTCTTCAAATCTTCTCAGATCATATCTGGAGGACCCCTGTTCTGCTCCAAGTCTTCTTGATTTTTCACCAGTCTATGTTCACCTTAAGGTGCAAATTTGTTCTATTTATGAGGGGAATCTGAAGAGCTAGCTATTCTACAATCTTCGCAGAATCATCCCCTTAACATTCATTTTTTAAACATCATTTAAAAATTTTTAAATCAAATTTTATTTTCTCCAATTACATGTAAAGACAATTTTAACATTAATTTAAAATTTTTAAAAATTTAAATAGCATTTTATGTCTTACAATTATATATGAAAACAACATTCAATTTTTATGAGATTTTTAGGTCCAAAATGTTCTCCCTCCCTCCCTTCTTCCTAAAATGGTAAGCAATTATGTGTGTGTGTGTGTATGTGTGTTTCATGGAAAATAAAGTAAAAATAATGTGCTTTGCTCTGCATTCAGAATCCATAGTTCTTTCTGTAGATGTAGATGGCATTTTCCATCATGTGTCTTTTGGAATTGTCTTGGATCGTTGTATTGCATAGAAGAGCTTAGTCACTCATAGTTTTATCATCACACAATGAAAACAACTTAAACAAAACAAAACAAATCAGGTTCACCATCTTTCAGTTACAAGTCTATGGTCTGATTCAACTTCTTTATTTGGCATCTAGGAGAGTTAGCTCGAGGAGAAAGGACTTGGCTAAGATCACAGAACAGACCCCATGAACAGGATCAAAGAAAATGGAGAATAAGGGTAGTGTAGAAAGGAGAGAAAGAAATCTTCGTTTAGAGTCAGTAACATTGACCTACTATGTGCCAGGCGTTGTACTAAGTGCTAGGGATCCAAAGAGAGGTAAAAGATGAACGCATCTCTCAAGGAGCTACAGTTTAAAGTGGGAGGCAACATGCAAGCAGCTGTGTACAATTAAGATAGATACAGGACAAATTGGAGCTAATTAACTGGGAGAAAGGACTAGTTTCATTCAGTGGCTCCAGCCCCTGGACAGCCCTGCTGAGTAGAAATCCTCACCCACACTGAAAACAGGCATTCTGAAAAATGTGTGGATTGAATGAAAAATATTCACTACCTCATTAAGCAGCTGAGCTCTGACCACTCTCTGTTGCCATGGGGACTGTTCTCCCTTGCCTCCCCATCGCCAAGGTCAAAGAGGCTCACCACCAGGTTGGGCTTGTGATGGAGGATTCTTTGGGTCACAACTACCCTCCACTTTGTAAGTCTGAGAAGGGCATGATTCTCATCTGTTTCATTACCTCTCTTCATGTGGCCGCCATCTTGGTTCTGACCCTCAATATCTCTCTTTAGATCACTTGCCTCCTTGCCTCTTGTTTTTTCCGACTCCTGTCCATCCTTCCCACAGGAGAGTGATGTTTCCAAACTATAGATCTAATAAACTATGGTGATTCTCTATTCCCACCAGGAGCAAATAAAATCTTTGCTGTCTATTGAAGGCCCTTTACAATTTATCCCCAACCTCTTTCCTTTCACTCACTCGACAGCCCAGTTAGACTTCTTGCTGCTCTCCTGTTCCTACCTCTGAACATTGATGCTGGCTGCCCCTCATGTCTGGGATACCTCCTCACCCCTAACTCTGACTTCCTTACTTTCCTTTAAGAGTTCTTCTGCCTTTCCCAATTCTCCGTGCTACTAGTGCCACTCCCCTCAATTATATTGTAGATATTAGATATGTATAAAATATAGTGTATATTATATATATAGTGTAGCATATATAATAGATGTACACACAAACATATATATGTATATATATATATGTGCAAATATATACATATTTATATATACATATTATATATGCTTTTACATGCCCTTGTTGTCTTCTGCAATAAACTATAAGATTCTTAAGGACAGGGATTAATTTATCTTGACTAACATAGTTCCTGATATACAATAATTGCTCAATAAATGTTTTTCGTATCAAAGAGATGAACTGAAATTGGAAGGAAGAGTTCTAATGAGGGGAGGGGGATTCAGATAGGGGAGATTATGGAAGATCTTGTGCTGGGGCTTCAAAAAAAGGTTAAGAATATTACTGTATGTCCTTGAGGAAGGCATCTAGGTGGTGCAATGGTTAGTGCTGGGTCTCAGGTCAGGAAGAATAATAGGAAATTAATTTGGAATGAGAGTGGTCCCCAGACCAGATTGTGGAGAGCTTTGAATGTCAGGCTGAAGAATTTGTAATTTATCCAAAAATAATAATAAGTCATTGAATACATTTGAGGAGAGAATGACATGGTCAGTTCTAACTTCCCGAGTTCAAATCTGCCCTCAGATAGCTACTAGCTTAGTGACCTTGGGCAAGTCACTTAAGCTGTTTGCCTTAGCTTCCTTATCTGTCAAACGAGCTGGAGAAGGAAATGGCAAATAAACCCTAAATGGGGTCATGGAAAGTAGGATATGATTCAAAACAACTGAGCAAGGGAGGGAGGTATGTATCGGTGTGGGAGGCAGCCTCTGCAAAATCTGGAAAGTCCAGTCCAGAGAACAATTTGGAAAGCAGGTGCATTTGAGTGAAACAGACAGGATATGAAGGGAAGTGATAGGACATAAACCTGAAAATAGAGGTGGGAGCCAGATTGGGGAGGACTGGGGATTTTGTCATGGATTTAGGAAGCAGCGGGAAACTGCCGAGTATGTCTGAGTAGGGAATGACAAGGTCAAACCTGGCTTTTAGGAATGCCGTCCCATCAGCTGTGAAGAGAGGTTGGAGAGGGAAGAAACGGGAGGCAGGAAGGCCAAGTAGTGGAAGAGGGAGAAGGATGGCCTTGTCGATGGAGAAAAGTGAAAGGGGGCAGAGTTGAAGAGAGGAAGCCCTACTATAGCTGGTGGGGACAGTGTTTATTGGCTTCTGAAAGCCACCAAGCCAGAAGAATCCCTGTCTCCTGAGCTGTTTATTTTTGCTTTTGTGACAACACAAATTTGACTCCAATTTGAATCTCTAAATACTATTACTTAAGGAAACTTTTCACTCAAACTCCTCAGTAGAAAAATACCCACAGGAATTTTGGAGTTGGCCATTGTGTGTGTGTGTGTGTGTGTGTGTGTGTGTGTCTGTGTGTGTGTGTGAGAGAGAGAGAGAGAGAGAGAGAGAGAGAGAGAGAGAGAGAGAGAGAGAGAGAGAGAAATCAGGGTGAAGTGACCTACCCAAGGTCATATAGCTGAGGTCTCAAGTTCTCCTGACTAGGGCTGGTGCTCTATCCATTGTGCCACCTAGCAGCCCTACCTTTCTCTTGTTTGTGTGTCCATTATCATAGTGAATCTCCACCTGTGATTTCACTAGTATAGGAAACTCCCAGGTGAGGAAACTTCGCAGGGCATCGCCTTCTCTACAACTTAGAGTAACTAGGGTTCATGAAACTCCTTAAGTCTTTATAAAAAATCTCCCTTTATCCCCACAATGATCCTGTGCAGTAGGTGCTGTGATTAGCCCCATTTACAGATGAAGAAACTGAGGTTGAAAGAGGTAAGTGACTTGACCAGACTCACACACCTAATAAATGCCTGAGGTTGAATTTGCATCCAGGTCTTCCTCACAATGCTCTCTCCAGTGTGTCATCCTACATGTGGCGTAACCATTCATGGTGTCATCATTGCTATCGAAGAGGAAGGGGGGTTCATGCCCTCCTTTTTAGCCTAAACAGAGAGAAGTTCTTGGGCCCTTTTTGTTCCAAGGCAACATTCCTAATCTTCATGATGGCTTTAGAAGTGTGTGATCAGGCTTCTGGGAAATCTAGACATTCAAGAAACCCAACAGGAAGAAAGAGATCTTTTTTGCCATTTCCCTCAGTTTCCTCATCTGTAAAATGAACTGAAGAAGGACATGACAAACCACTCTAATATATTTGCCAAGGAAACCCCACATGGAGTCACAAACTCAAACAACAAACAACATCACAATCACCTTTTTATTGGTGCCCTACCATCTTACCTAGGTCTCAAAACTTCTTGATTGTTTCTAACCAGCTGCTTGAGAAGTCACCAAAATGGTGGTTAAGAGACATGAGTTGACTCAAGATCAATCAATCCACAGACATTTCCACAAACACAAAAATGAGACCGTTCCTGCCCTCAAGGAGTTTACCTTCTGCTGCCAGTGTATACAATGTTATACAGTGTATAACAAGTAAATAAGGAAGATCCTTGAGGGTGGGACTCTCATTTTTGGCTTTCTGTTGATTGATTGACGTATACAAACTGTAATTCTGTGTGATTCTAACAAACTGAATCAAGAAACCATCTCTGGAAGAAGTTGTTCAAAAATGAACTGATGAAAAGGGGAAACATTGGAGACATGAGGGATAGTCTGGGCAATTGACATGGACATAGAAAGAGACCTTTCCGGAGCTAAATGTGATCTGTCTTAGGAGGAATAGGAGTTTTTCAAAGGGAAAATTCTCCCGGCGTGGGTTGCTTTGAGGACATTGGAAGCCTTAAAGTGTTTGCCTCTGTGATCAATATTTATTTCCTACCCTGGAGCTTAGAGAGTCTTCCCCTCACATCCTTCTTCTCCCTCTGAACAGCTCACTGCAGAGAAAGATTGAGGCAATCGGTGCCTCCTGAGTAAAATTCATTTTTCTGTTCCCCCACACAGGATTCCTCCTCTGCGCACGACTGATGGGCGCAGGAGCCACATTGGAGGGGGAGCAGAGCTACGTGCTTTCCCCATTAGGATTTAGGCACGAATGCGGCAAGGTTTCACACGGCCAATATTATTCCCCAAGTCTCTGCACACAAGCCCAATTTCTCACCTCCCTTCCGACATCACCCGCATACAACCCATCTCCTCCCTGGCTGCCCATTTGTCATTGATGAAGCAGCCCAGAATCCTCATCAGAGGTTGCTAAGCTACAGCTTATTACATTGTCCCAGTCTGGTGATGTTGCTATGGAAACAGGTTGCTTTCCCTCCACTCATGATACCATTCTGGTCAGGCTCAGAGTGTAGGCAAGATGCAGCTATGATGACAGTGGTCCTTAGAAATTACAAGGCTTTGTTATTATGAGAAGCATCGAAATGGGGACATCTTTGATGGGTTATGGGTAATCCTTGATGGGATACGTCACCGGGATGTGTGGGAACATCCTTGATGGCTTATAGTCATCCTTGATGGGTGATACAGTGGGTGGGGAGAGAGTTATCTGAATATCCTTGAGCAAACCATGTGGGGACTCAGTTTCCTCTTCTGTAAAATTAAGGGGTTGAACAAGACAATCTCTAAGGTTCCTAAATGAAATGATGATTGTTAGACTTGGAGTCCATTTTCTGACACTGTGACTAATCCTGATGCCTCATTTTCTCCATCTGTAAAATGGGATAGTTACAGCACCTGTCTCATAGATTGTAATGAGATGATGGGTCTAAAATACAATGTAAATATTAGCTCTTATTAACATATTATCTATATAGTATTATATTATATAGATAATATATTAATATAATATCTCTATATTATTTTATAGCCCTAAATCTACAATACTATGACTCGACCCTCTCTTCCTTAAAGAAACAGGCTTCTAGTATCCATTTCTAAGCTATCCTAAAATTACATCTGTATCCAAAACTCATTCTTTGCCACCCAATGCCATGTCACACCAAGATAGGCCTTAGATCTCCAGCAGATGACCTTTGAGAACTGCTGTGCTGAAAAATGAATTTCCCTCAGGCTGATGTAGCAAGGAGCATTTCCTACCTTAACTGGGCTAGTCCTCATAAAATAGGCAATCCCAGTTCATTATCAGCTCATAGGGCACTTCTAATGTCTAGAGACAGCTGTGTGGCTCAGTGGGTAAAGAACTAGGCCTGGAGACAGAAAGACCTGAGTTCAAAATCAGCCTCAGGGCCTTACTACTCATGTGATTCTAGGTAAGTTATTTCTGTCTGCCTCAGTTTCTACATCTATAAAATGGGGCTACAAATAGTAGCAATCTGATAAGGCTATTGGAAGGATTAAATGAAATAATATCTGTAAAGTTACAATGCCTGGCATGTAATACATAGTAGGTACTTAATAAATGTTTATTTCCTTTTATCCCAGGCAAACCTTTACTAATCCTTCTCATTGTCATTGCTCTTTCCCTCCTCCATTATTATATTTTAACTTATATATTTACAAGGCGTGCATGAGTGAAACGGCCAAAGAATGACAATTAAAAGTGGCCTGAGGTTCAGAGGTCAAGTGACTTGCCCACTAGTTTGTGTCAGAGGTAGGATTGGAATAATAATTTTCTTGAGGCCAAGTTCAAATTCAGCATTCTCTGCAATCTATACTACCTCTCAGTGAAGAGGAACGGAAAATTACCTTGTATTCATTCTATATTTACCCATCTGTGTTAGTCATGCTTTGGAATGGAAGCTCCTTGAAGTCAGGGACTGTTTCATTTTTGGAAGTCATGACATCAAGAAAAGTATTATTCCAATCCTATCTCTGACACAAACTAGTGGGCAAGTCACTTGACCTCTGAACCTCAGGCAACTTTTAATTGTTGTTCTTCAGCCATTTCACTCATGTCTGACTATTCATGACACTATTTCTTGGCAAAGATACTGAAGTAGTTTTCCATTTCCTTCTCTAGCTCATTTTACAAATGAGAAAACTGCAAACAAGGAAAAGATCAAAGAATTAAAAAAAAAAAAAAAAGCAAATGAGAAAACTGAGACAAACAAGGTAAAGTGACTTGCCCTGGGGTCACCCAGCTAGAAAGTGTCTATGGTCACATTCGAACTCAGATCCTCCTGACTCCAGGACTGAGGCTCTATCCACTGCCTCACCACATTGAACTTTTGATCAATTTCAATACTTCGGAAAACATAGTTCTCTGCAGAACCCATATTAGGAGAGTCACCTCCAACATATAATCAATTGTTTTAATGAAGAAGTTAACAAATTTTCTAAAGGAGGAAAATTGAATCTTTCTCTCTTGCCACACTGAAAGGCTTTGTGAAGACCCAATTTCTGGCAAGCAACCGGGAAGAGAACTCAGCCAAGTTTATGTTGAAACCTAAATAGAAAGAGTGGTAATGGTAGCAAGTGGATGGGGCTAGCTAGCAAGCCAGTGACCGAGATTGGCAGGTGAGAAATTGGGTCCAGGAAAGTTAATTGAGATAGAAAAGAAAGGACAAATACTCTGTGTTGAGAACTGTGAGATCCAGAGTCTAGGAAATCAAAAAGGAAGCCCCAGCAGAGAGGAGCATTGATTACAGGGAAGACACTGCTTATATGCTACCCAATCTTATACTATGTGGGGTGAGAGCAGCCCTTGGCCTGTGTTAATCACAGGCAAAAGCAGGTGAATCTTGCCACAGGTGGATACAGGCCCAGAGATGTCAGGATCTCTGGGAGATCATAACAGCAAGTCCAAGATTTGGAGGCAAAGAACCTTGTTTTTTGGAGTCTGATGCCATGATTTGGTCTAGTTATTTCATCTCTCTTAAACCTCAGTCTCCTCATCTACAAAATGGAATTAATAATGCTGACATGTCCTTTATTACAGAGTTATCATGGTTCCCATGAAAGCGCTTTCTCAGTCTTCCAAGTTCTAGAGTTGGAAGCTAGTTAATCCATTCCCCCCACCCCATCCCATTTCACAGATGAAGAAATAGAGGTCCAGGGAGGAGGTGACAGGCCCAAGGTTCCACAGGTAGTTTGTGGCAGGCAGCATTCCAATCCTAGTCTTCCAATTCTGAAATCCAGAATTCTAAATTCTACTTATGGGCCTAGTCTAAATTCCGAATGATTCAGAGAAGCTTCAGTGTGATGGATTTTTCATAACTCATGGAGGCCTAGAAGGGTTACAGCCTGCTTTTGGGGAGGGAGCACTCACATCGGAGCACTCACAGATCCACCCAATATGGAAGCCTTACTGTTCTCAGTGAAACAGTAGGACATTGCCATTTGCTATGTTGGTTCTCCCAACATGAGTCTTCTTGTGACTTCCTATTATACAAAGCTTTAAACTTGAAGAAAAGCATTAAGAATTGCCCCCCAAAAAATTGTGACAGAATCATCTCTTTCCTAAGTAGACTCTTTGTTGAGAAAAACTCTTCCCTAGGACTTTAATAATGGAAGATTCAGTCTATTCCTTCTTTGCTGCTAGGAAGAGAAATAGGGACAGCTGGTGGAGATATATGGCACCGACCCTTGAAGAGCTCATGTGTGCTCCTGCCAAGCTCTCCCCTGCCCAGAGCTGTCATTGTCAGGTGACATGGCTTCACTCCCTCCTTTCTGAATCCTGCCCACTCATCTCTTCTGCCCATTCTGGACCACAAGGACCTTCCCCATCTTCCTCTTTCCCCTTCCCTGTCCTCCTCTCTCCCCTTCCCAGTTTTCATGCTCTGAACTCCCAGGGCATCCCAATCATGGTGTTTTCTTAGTCTTTTTTTTTTTAATCAAAGGCACTGAACTGGTACTCAATTTCAAGTCATAAAATAACAGGTTTTAGACCATCTAAAGTCCCCCATTTTTTAGAAGGGGAAACTGAGATCCAGAGAATAGTGTCTAAGGTCAGAATAATGGCAGAATTAGGACTTAACCTGGATTTAAATCCCAGTTCTGTCACTTTTGCCCATATAATATATATAATATAATCTTAGACAGTTACTTCCCTCTTTCTGAGCCTCATTTTTTCATCTATAAAATTGATGAAGTTGAACTAGACTAAACTAGTCTAAATAACCTCTAAGGTTCCTTCCATCTGGGTCTGTGAGCCTATATGAAGGTGTTCTTAACAGAGGTCTACGTACATAACCCATAGTCATGAAATATTTGTTGAATGGATAGATAGATGGAAGAATTTCCCTCTGGCTCTTAGACTATTATGGAAGGAACTGAGATTACAGGAGGAAGCCAGACATTAGCAAGAAGCTCTGACCCTGCCTTGTGTCAAATTCGTGACTATTATGAAATTATTTTATCTTTCTTGGTCTCTGCTTTTTCCTCTGTTAAATAAGGGGCTGAGGTGGCCATTTTCTTCATTTTAACAGGATCTAAAGTCAATGGACAGTGAACCTAGTTGTACAAAATACTTGTTTTAAGAACTAATTTGTTTTAAAATGTCACTCACAGAAATTGCGAGAGTTACGCCAAATGATCTCTAATGTCTCTTTTGTTAAATTTGTGATTCCGTGGCAGTTTATAGATAAGAGTTTTCATAACTAAAAGAATCATGGAATCCTAAATTTAGAGCTTGGAAAGAACCTTAGAGGTCATCTAGTAAAACTCCCTTTATGACCCTTTAAGATCTGCAAAGTCCTTTGCATATATTGTCTCAAGGAATGATGATAAGAAAGGAGGTGCCTTTGTCTTTGTAACGGGACTTTAATTAGGACTCTCTTTTTACTCTGTCCTTCTAAGTTCTCTTCTCTTTTCTAAGTCCTAAAATCCCAAATTTCAGAGCTAGACGAGGCTTTGGAGGATTGAACTGCACTTTAATCCATATCCCAAAAGTCCCTGTCCAATATAGCAACAAGAGGTCATGCACTCTCTCATTAAAGTCCTTCAGTGACAGGAAAGTCACTACCTGACAAGGTAGCCTGTTCACTTTTGAATGGATCTGTGCCCAATGGATTGAATGCTGGGCCTGAAATGTGGCCTCAGACACTAATTAGCTGTGGGATCTTGGGTAAGTCACTTAATCTGCTTCAGTTTCTTCATCTATGAAATGAGCTGGAAAAGAAAATAACAAATGAGTTCATTATCTTTGCCAAGAAATCCCCAAATACAAAGAATCAAACATGATTCAACAACAATTATAAGGAAAACTTTTTTTTTAAATGTTGCTATCTAATTCTCCCTCTCTGAAATTTCTACCCAGTACTCTTAGCTTGTTCATTCATTCAGCAGGTATTTATTAAGCACTAGTAGCATGCCAAGTACTATACTAAGAAACCAGAGATACAAGAGGACGTAAATGAAATGGTCCCTGCATTCCAAGAATTTAGTTCCTCCCCTTCTGATCCGAGCAAAATAATTTTAAACCCTTTCCCCCCTGACAGTCTAAGAGTATTTGAAAATAATTCTCATACCCACCAGAGTTATCTCTTGCTAAACAGCTCAGTTCTCTCTGTGGCATGGATTTAAAGTCATTTACCATCTCAATTGCTTGGTTGTTCTGCACTCTGGTTTATCAGTGACTTTCCTAAAATATCATTCCCAGAACTGAACCCAGTATTCCCGAAATGGGCTGAGCAGAACCAGAGACAGAGGAGACACTCCCTCTTCTGGACATCTCATCTCTTGATACAGCCATTCTCTCTTTGGTAGCTCAAAATAATAATAATAACTAATATTTATAAGGCTTTAAGGTTTGTAAAAGAGTTTATTCTATTTTCTAACTTCATCATCACAATAACTCTGTGACATAGAGGTGATTATTTTTATTCCCATTTTACAGATGAGGAAATTGAGGTATCTGGGTGAAGTGACTTGCCTAGGGTCACCCACTTAGGATTTAATTTCATTTCCAGCACCATCCATTTTACCACCTAGCTGCCTCTAAAATCTATCCAGAAAAAAAGAGATTAGTTAAACGCTTAATAGAAGCGGGAGGCAGGAGCACCAGACAATTTCCAATACCAGTTGCTGCTCTGTAGCTTATTCCCAAATAATCATTTGGATTTCTTTCCCGGAGGCCCTTTATTCAGTGGCTGTGGCCGGGCATCCCAGCCTGGCTTTCTTACTGCCTGGCACGGTTCCTCTGGCATTTCACGGGGCCCTGGGCAGAAGCGCTGGGAATCTTCATTTTTCTTGCCCTCAGCTTGTCTCATTCAGGGAATTCTCAGGCTTGTAAGTGCACCACTGCCTCGTGGTGTTCTCATTAACTACGCTCGCCCAGTATGGGTTGGAAGCCATTTCAGGAGGAGAAACCCTGGGTTAAAAATTATAGGATTTGGGCCTAGCACAGACATTAGCCAAGCGCTCCAATAGAGAAGTACGAAATGGACATTTTGGGCATTTAATTGCTGAGAAAATGAAATCTCTTAACTCTGCCTGAGAGATTGAAGGGATTTTTCATTTTGGAAGTTCTGAAGAGGGGACAGGCTTAGCTTGAATGTATTTGTCTAATCCTCCCTCCCCCCCAATAAATGACAGGGATGTGCCCTCAGCTTAACTTGTCCTTCTCCCCAAACAGGTCTGAGGCCCTTACCAAGGCCTCCTGGCAATTTGCATTTTTATGGGCAGCTTGGGCTTCAAAGTCAGCTACAAAGTCAACTGCAGCTGGGCCAATTCCCTTGATCTCAGGCCAGGAGCAGGCTTGCCAGAGGCCCCCAGGCCTACACTGTTGCCTCTCCTGTTGCCTCCCCACCTGGGGAAATGAGACGTGAGAGCAGGGTCCAGGCAGGTGCCTCCCTGGCCCACTGAGGGGGCAGTGTTCCCCGAGAACATTGGTGGTTTGTTACCTTTTTTTTTTTAAGGTCAGAAGAAATAGAAGTCCAGATGATTTATGTAAATTTCTCATTAAAGGATCACAGACATAGAGCTAAAAGACCGCTTTCATTTTACAGATGGGAAAACTGAGGCCCATAGAAGTGAAGTGAATCTCTGAAACTTACATGGGCAATAAATTGCAGAGCTTGAAAGAGACTTTCTTAAGAGCTGGACGGGACCTTCTAAGCCTTCTGGCTCATCTTTCTCATTTTACTGAGAAGGAGCTGAGTTTCAGAGATTTAATGATTTGCTTAAGATCACACAGCAAGGGGATATAAGGGATAAAGCACCAGCCCTGAAGTCGGGAGGATCTGAGTTCAAATGTGCCCTCAGACACTTAATACTTCCTAGTTGTGTGATCCTGGGCAAGTCACTTAATCCTAATTGCCTCAGGGGAAAAAAGAGAAAGGAAGGAAGGAAGAAGAAAGAAAGAAAGAAAGAAAGAAAGAAAGAAAGAAAGAAAGAAAGAAAGAAAGAAAGAAAGAAAGAAAGAAAGAAAGAAAGAAAGAAAGAAAGAAAGAAAGAAAGAAAGAAAGAAAGAAAGAAAGAAAGAAAGAAAGAAAGAAAGAAAGAAAAGAAAGAGAAAGGAAGGAAGGAAGAGAGGAAGGAAGGAAGGAAGGAAGGAAGGAAGGAAGAAAGAAAGAAAGAAAAGAAAGAGGAAGGAAGAGGAAGGAAGGAAGGAAGAAAGAAAGGAAGGAAGGAAGGAAGGAAGGAAGGAAGGAAGGAAGGAAGGAAGGAAGGAAGGAAGGAAGGAAGGAAGGAAGGAAGGAAAGGAAGGAAGGAAAGGAAGAAAGAGAAAGAAAGAAAGAAAGGAAGGAAGGAAGGAAGGAAGGAAGGAAGGAAGGAAGGAAGGAAGGAAGGAAGGAAGGAAGGAAGGAAGGAAGGAAGGAAGGAAGAAAGGAAGGAACATCCCACAGCAAGTAAAGGTCCTTTGACTCTTAGTCAGTTCTCCATGCTGCCACAATCCAATTCATTAAGCACTGAAGTCAGGAATTCTCACTCTCCTGAGTTCAAATACAGTCTCAGATAGTGGCCGTGTGACCCTGGGCAAGTCACTTAATCTGATTGCCTCAGTTTCCCCATCTGCAAAATGAACTAGAGAAGGAAGTTGGCACAGTAGACAATATCCATATCCACCAAATGCATTCTGAAAGCCAACAAAAATTCCAGATATAGAAACCAGGGCTCTTGACCCTCAGCATTATGTTCCCTCCTCCAGTCCAGGCTGTCTCTTTTTATAAGCCCACCTGTCCCATCCCTGTGTGTATTCATCAGCACACTTCAAGGCATTGCTCATGTTTCAGCTGTTCCCATCCTGCTCTCTGCTCACTCTTCATCACACACGTTAGACCAACACCCAGTGGGCTACATGTGCAAACACCAGTGTGGTGGTAAATGTCTCTTCCGCAGATTTGCCCTGAATCCAGTCTGCCAGAAGGAAATAAACAACAGAGATGTGTTTGCACAGAGGGGGATAAGATGCCTTCTGCAGGGAATAAAAGGAAAGCTGGTCAGTCAATCATGAAATGTTTACAGACTCCTACTTTGGGACATAGGAGGCAGTATTGACTCTCCTATAAAGGACAGGTCCTGGATTCAAATGCTGCTTTTAACACATACTAGTTGTGTGCTCCTTTAACCTGTTGTGTTCCAGGTAACTCTCTAAAGTTTTATGTACATGTGCATATATCCAACCATAAAAACACATGCATGTAGAGTATTATTTACTAAGTAATAATAATGATACCTAGAATTTAGATAGTATGTAGAAAATGTTTTGTTTTGTTTTGTTTTGAGGCTGGGGTTAAGTGACTTGCCCAGGGTCACACAGCCAGGAAGTGTTAAGTGTCTTGAGATCAGATTTGAACTCAGGTCCTCCTGAATTCAGGGCTGGTGCTCTATCCACTGTGCCACCTAGCTGCCCCAGAACATGTTTACATAATAATAATAGCTTTTTATTGCCTGACTTTTCATGACCCTGCTTGGAGTTTTCTTGGCAAAAATCTTGGAGTGGTTCACCATTTTCTTCTCTCATTTTCCAGATGAGGAAACTGAGGCAAACAAGGTGATGTGACTTGACCAGGGTCACACAGTTACTGTCTGAGGCTGGATTTGAATTCTGGAATTTGAGTCTTCTTGACTCCAGTCTTTGTTCTCTGTGCATTCTGGTGCCCCCTAGCTGCCCTAACATTCTAGAAATAAGCATCAAATTGTGGAGGATTTTAAATGGCAAACAGGAGTTTGGACTTGAAATAATGAATCAGTAGATTCATTATTTCAGTTAGCATATATATGCCTCAGTAAAAAGAAAGAGAAAGAAAGAAAGAGAGAGAGAGGGAGGGAGGGAGGGAGGAAGGAAGGAAGGAAGGAAGGAAGGAAGGAAGGAAGGAAGGAAGGAAGGAAGGAAGGAAGGAAGGAAGGAAGGAAGGAAGGAAGGGAGGAAGAGAGGGAGGAAGAGAGGGAGGAAGGGGGAGGGAGGGAGGAAGGGGGAGGGAGGAAGGGAGGAAGGAAGGAAGGAAGGAAGGAAGGAAGGAAGGAAGAAAGAAAGAAAGAAAGAAAGAAAGAAAGAAAGAAAGCTAGCTATATGTGGGCAGGGCAACTAGGTGGCACAGTGGAGCACCAGCCCTGAATTCAAGAGTTCATATCTGGTCTCAGACACTTAACATTTCCTAGCTGTGTGACCCTGAGCAGGTCACTTCACCCCAATTGCCTCAGCAACAACAACAATAACAACAACAAATTAATATATATATATATATATATATATATATATATATATATATATATACACATACATACATATATATATGTATATATATTCAATCAGCAGTCAATAATGAAGTTTATCAGCAATGGAATGACACGGTCGTGCTTCTCCCTGCTTGTGTGATTCTAGTCGAGTCATTGGCTCAGTTCCTCAGTTCAGTTAGATGACCTTTGGCCTTCTCTCCAGCTCAAAGTCTATGAACCTTTGAATTGTTGAACTAATAGAAAAGAAAGGGAGGAAGGAGGTAGTCAGTCCCTTGTAAGAGAGAGCTGACATTTTTTCTCAGCCCCCCAGTTAACTTAAGATCATGACTAAGGAGATAAATATATCATGATCTGACATTCTAACTTAATAGAGTTGGTTTTTTAAAATAAAGGCTTTTCTGTTCCCCCTACCTACCATTCCTGCTCCTGCCCTCCATGCTTTTGTATAGGCAGCCCCCCAGCCTGGAAGCCCCCCTTCCTTGCCTCCACCTCACAAAACCCTGAGCTTCCTTTAAAGAAAACTCAAATTTCACTTCCTACACAAGACTCCCTCCCTCCCTCTGGCTGTTACTTTTTTTCTTTTTGAAATGACTTGATAATACTTTGTATACCCTCTGTGGTTACTGACTTGTGTACATCTTGTATCTCTCCCTCTTAAAGTTACTTTGGATCTCGTCCTCATTGTCTCCCCCCAAATCCAATGGGCTCCTTGGCTGCTTGGGTTTTTCCCCTTTACGAGTCCTCTGTGTCTAGCACAGAGCATAGTAGGTTCTTAATGAATACTTTCGGAATTGAAGATAGATCGGATTCTAAACTAAAGATTTCCTGTTCAGACAAATATTTATTTAGTAACTGCGCTCTGCTAGCTCCCGTCCTAGGAACGGGAAGAAAATGCAAATCTCTCTGGAAGAGATTAGGGGCTTAGAGAAAAGCTGCTGAGATAAGGGCTGCATAGATGAAATACCTGGAGAACAATAACCAGACAGTGTGTGATGAGGTTCTAAATTGGGAACTAATGGCCGTGTGCTGCTGTCGGAATCTGGAATTGGGGGGAGTGTAAAGGAAGGCTTCCTGGGACAGCTGGCACTTTGGATCATAGACTTTCACGGGCTGACAAGGGACTTTGTTTTCTGGATAAGGAAACGAGTCCTCTCCTTTCCACCACACTTGATAGTATTTTATTTTTCCAATTACATGTAAAAATAATTTTCAACATACTTTTTTTTTTTGCAATTATAGCTTTTTATTTTGTTCCAAATCCATGCAAAGAGAGTTTTCAACATTCACCCTTGCAAAATCTTGTGTTCCAAGTTTTTCTCCCTCCCTCCCCACTTTCTTCCTCCCCTAGACAGCAAGTAATCCAATATAGGTTAAACATTGTACAATTCTTCTAAACATATTTCCACTTTTGTCATGTTGCACAAGAAAAATCAGATCAAAGGGGTGATGGGAATGAGAAAGAAGAAAACAAGCACGCAAACAACAAAAAGGTGAAAATATTATGTTGTAATCTATATTCAGCTCCCATAGTCCTCTCTCTGGATGCAGACGGCTCTATCACAAGTCTATTGGAACTGGTCTGAATCACCTCACTGTTGAAAAGAGCCAAGGCCATCACCATTCAACATTTATTTTTATAAGATTTTGAGTTTCAATTTTTTTTTTCCTCTCCAATTCCTCTCCCCTCTCCAAGATGGCAAGCAAATTAATATAGGTTATACATGTCCAATCATGTTAAACATATTTCCACATTAGTCATTTTGTAAAAGAAAAGGAAGGAAGGAAGGAAGAAAGAAAGAAAGAAAGAAAGAAAAAGAAAGGAAGGAAGAGGAAGGAAGGAAGGAAGGAAGGAAGGAAGGAAGGAAGGAAGGAAGGAAGGAAGGAAGGAAGGAAGGAAGGAAGAGGAAGGAAGGGGAAGGAAGGAAGGAAGGAAGAAAGAAAGAAAGAAAGAAAGAAAGAAAGAAAGAAAGAAAGAAAGAAAGAAAGAAAGAAAGAAAGAAAGAAAGAAAGAAAGAAAGAAAGAAAGAAAGAAAGGAAGAAAGGAAGAAAGGAAGAAAGGAAGAAGAAAAAGA
This sequence comes from Sminthopsis crassicaudata, assembly GCF_048593235.1. Classification (NCBI taxonomy): domain Eukaryota; kingdom Metazoa; phylum Chordata; class Mammalia; order Dasyuromorphia; family Dasyuridae; genus Sminthopsis; species Sminthopsis crassicaudata. The sequence continues at coordinate 21,255,421 of NC_133617.1, read as the reverse complement.
AAGAAAGAAGAAAAAGAAAGGAAGAAGAAAAAAGAATCAGAACAAAAGAAAAAACCACAAGAAAGAAAACACAAAACAAAAATGAAAGTAGTATGCGTCTATCTGCATTCTGACTCCATCAGTTCTTCTCTGGATATGAATAACATTTTCCATCATGAGTCTTTTGGAATTGTCTTGGATCATTGTATTGCTGAAGAGAGCTAGCCCATCATAGTTGATCATCACCCAATCTTGTTACTATTTATAATTCTCCTGGTTCTGCTCACTCTACTCAGTATCAGTTTATACAAGTCTTTCCAGGTTTTTCTGAAGTCCATCTACTCAATTTCTTATAGCACAATAATATTCTATTATATTCATATACAACTTGTTCAGCCATTCCTCAATTAATGGGTATCTCCTCAATTTCCAATTCTTTGCCACCACAAAAAAGAGATGCTACAAATATTTTTGTACATATGGGGAGGAAGCCGAGTCCTGAAGAAGTGATGTCACTCGCCTAAGAGCATAGTTAATAAGTGGAAAGGATGCTGTATCTGGACCCAAGGGATCTCTATCATGCTTTTGTGATGCTAGGTAAATTGTTTGAATCCTCTTTAAATCTATTGTCTTCTCTGGAAAGTGAAGGAATTGAACTTTCATCTGTCTATGACCTCCTGGGAATTGGGGAATAATTATTTAAGGGACCTCAGAAGCCATTTATTCCAAGCTCTTTTTACAGAAGAGGAAACTGAGACCCAGAGAAGTCAAGTGCTCAAGCCAAGGTCACACTGGTAATAAGTACAAAAGCCAGATCTCCAACCCTTCTGACCAGAAGCTAAGACTTTTCCCATTTGAACACATTGTCTCCTTCCAAGGTTTGTTTGGTTGTTTGTTTGTTTTGTTTTTTTTTTTTTTTTTGAGGGGGGGAGGGAAATGAAAAATTAAAGAAGCTCAAGATAGTAGAATTAAACTCAAGTCAAAGATTTAGTGTTGTTTGAAATGATTCAATAGAATTAAACCCAGTGAAACCCAACTCAAAGAATCCCAGGATAATAGAATTAGGACTGAGAGTCATCAGACACCATCTGATCCACCCTCCTTATTTTACAAAGTGAAGTTTAGGGGCAGCTCGGTGGCACAGTGGAGAGAGCACCAGCCCTGAATTCAGGAGAACCTGAGTTCAAATCTGGTCTCGGACATACTTCCTGGCTGTGTGACCCTGGGCAAGTCACTTAACCCCAGTTGCCTCAGGAAAAGAAAAGTGAAGTTGATTTTTCCAAGGTCATTCAGGGAATAAATGATTAGGGCAGAATTTGAATTCATGTCCTCTAACTCCAAATCCAGCACTCTTTCCACCCCTCCCATTAGCACCTCACAAAAAACTTAGAACTTTCGTTTTATCATTAAACAGGTCACATCACATCTCTGAGACCTTGGTTCCAGTGCTTGGCACCTAGTAGGTGCTTAGTAAATTTTTATTGATTGATTTATCGATGAGACCTCTGCTCCTGTGACCTGGCTTGGCAGCTAAGATACCAGAGACAGACCCCTGAATGCCACAGCAGAGCTTGAGTCTTCTCTGCCCCCTTGTTGATGGGAAATTTCCTCCCAGCATCCCTTTGCTCTCCATGTTCATTCCCTCCCACAAGCCATGTTGCTTCCCCAGTGAGTTCAATACACCAGAACCAGGCTCCCTGCTGTAAAACCCTTGGGGGTTAAGCTTTGTTAGTATTGCTTCCATCTCCATGACAACCGTCAGCTGATACCTAATCTGAGGGAAGCAAAATGTGAGAAGAGTATTTATGTACAATTGCCTGATATTACTGGTAGATTGAAGCACAAGGGGATTACTGGCTACTGAGCGGCTTTCTCAGTAAACTAAGCTCTTCTTTTCCATATTGGATTCCTCAGATTTACTTCAGCCAAGAGAAGTCGAGAGGGAGGTAAATCCTTTCCCCACTGTCATGATGTGGTACAGGGGAAAGAGAGCTAAATTGGACCTGGATTCAAAACCAGGCTCTCCCTCTTAATCCTTCTATATCCTTGGACAACTCGGCCTTTCCAGACTTCAGCTTTCTCTCCTGTAAAATGAGATGGTTGAACCAAACCACCTCGAAATTCTTTCTCAGCTCTAAATCACTAATCCCGTGTGCCCCAGGGCCAAGCTCCTGTATAATCCAGGTTTAATGGAAATTCCAGTTTTACAGAGTTGAAATTCAACATGCCTTCAATTTCAAAAGGCATTTTTAAGGCATCTATTATAATCCAGGCACCATGATGCTAGGCCTCAGAGATCCAAAACAAGAATAAAAGCAGACTCTCAAGAAACGTACTACATAAAGAAGTGCCCAAAGGGCTATAAAACAGTGTATACCCCTTGATCGAGCAGTATCGTTACAGGATCTATATCCCAAAGAAGTCATTAAAGAGAGAAAAGGACCTAAATGTGCAGAAAATGTTTGTAGCAGCCCTTTTTGTGGAGGGAAGGAACTGGAAAGTGAGTGGCTGCTCATCAGTTGGGGAATGACTGGATAAGTTGTGGTATATGAATGTTATGGATTGTCATTGTTCTATAAGAAATGATCTGTAGCAGTGGCCCTCAAACTTTTTAAATAGGGGGCCAGTTCACTGTCCCTCAGACTGTGGGAGAGCCGGACTATAGTAAAAAAAAACCTCACCCTCTGTCTCTGCCCCTCAGCCCATTTGCCATAACCAGGTGGGCCCCAAAAATGTCCTCAGTGGGCCCCATCTGGCCTGAGGGCCGTAGTTTGAGAACCTCTGGTCTGTAGGATGATTCAGAGATGTCCAGGGAGACTTACATGAACTGATGCTAAGTGAAATTGTACACAACAACAAGATTATATACGATGATCAACTATGATAGATTTAGTTCTCAGCAATTCAGTGATCCAAGACAATTCCAATAGTCTTGGAATAGAACACGCCATCTGCATTCAGAGAGAGAACTGTGGATACTGAGGGTGATTTAAAGCTTGTGCTTTCACCTTTTTGTTTGTTTTTTTTTTCTTTCTTGTGTTTTTTTTTCCCCTTTTGGTCTGATTTTTCTTGTACAACATGACAAATTTTGAAATATGTTTAGAAGGACTGCATATATTTAATCTATATCAGATCGTTTGCTGTCTTGGAGAGGGAGGGTGGAATTAAGGGAGGGAGAAAACTTTAGAACACAAAATCTTACAAAAATGGATGTTGAGGGGCAGCTAGGTGGCGCAGTGGATAGAGCACGAGCCCTGAAGTCAGGAGGATCTGAGTTCAAATTTGGCCTCAGACACTGAATACTTCCTAGCTGTGTGATCCTGGGCAAGTCGATTAACCCCAATTGCCTCAGCCAAAAAAAAAAAAAAAATGTTGAAAATTATTTTTACATGTAATTGGAAAAACAAAATACTACTGAGGAAAAAAAAAGTGCTTTTCCAGGGTGGGAGAGGAGGAATTACCTCATATTTATTTTGTGAGAAATGTGGCATAGTGGATAATAACAAGGGCTTGTCTGGGTTCAACACTTTTTTTTTAAAGCTTTTTATTTTCAAAACATATGCACGGATAATTTTTCAACATGGATCCTTGTATTCCAAATTTTCCCCTTTTTGCCCCCCTAGATGGCAAGCAATCCAATATATGGTATACATGTTAAAATATATGTTAAATCCAATATATGTAAACATATTTATACAATGATTTTGCTGCACAAGAAAAATCAGATCAAAAAGAAAAGAAAATGAGTAAGAAAACAAAATGCAAATGAACAACAGCAAAAAGAGTGAGAAAAAAAGTGTGATCCACACTCAGTTCCCCACACTCCGTTCCCCCAGTTCTCTCTCTGGGTGACATGGCTCTCTTCATCACAAGATCACTGGAAATGGCCTCAATCATCTCTTTGTTGGAAAGAGTCACATACATTGGAATTGATTGTTGTATAATATTGTTGTTGCCGGTTGGACACATACTGGCTGTGTGACCCTAGACAAATCACTTAACCCCAAAGTGCCTTGGGCAGCTCTCCAAGATCATAAGTTACAAAGTGGGGCATTGATCTACATTAGTGGATGTTTCCTCAGCTGGGAGTTTCCTAGTTTAGTGAAATCACTGGTCTGACCTAAAATGCTCTGGGTATATTTTGTACACATACATATATATATTTGTGTGTGTGTGTGTATGTGTGTGTGTGTGTGTGTATTTCCTGCATTAGAGTATAAACTCTTTGAAGAAAAAAAACTTTCATTTCTGTCTTTGTATCCTCAGGGCTCATCTAGCACAACATTGGATACATTTAATATATGCTTATTGATTACTTTATAGAAAGGTCTGAATGATGTTTTGATATAATTTTTACATACGCTATTTCTGTAGGGAAGAAAGAACACACATCTTTTCTGATCATTTTCTTCAAGAAAAATGATAAATGGACTAGCGTGGTTACATTTTCTTGCCTGAATTCTTCAGAGACCGAAACTTCTCTGATTCTCGGTTACCTCATCTATCAGATGGAGTCTGTTCCCTGGGACTAATCGTGTGACCTCATGCCAACTAGACATACCACCTGCTGAATGAATAGATGCCAGATGCTCTAGCCCAGTGGTCCTCAAACTTTTTAAATCAGGGGCCAGCTCACTGTCCCTCAGACTGTTGGAGGCCGGACTATAGTAAAAACAAAAGCTCACACTCTGTCTCCACCCCTCAGCCCATTTGCCATAACCCGGCAGGCCACATAAATGTCCTCAGTGGGCAGTATCTGGCCCACGGGCCATAGTTTGAGAACCCCTGCTCTAGCCACTGCATTATCTAGTTACCCCTGTGTAAAGAGTTAAAAGTTAGTTATAAAATATTATATTAATGTTGTCAAACTCAAAAAATATATAGAAATTAATTCCTGTAAGCTACATATAAATTTAGAAAACCACAAATTGATATAAATTATATTATTTCTGTAATTTTGTTCATTTTTAGTTACAGTTTTCTCTGGCTTGGGCTACACTGGGGAAATGAATTTGACACCTCTCATCTATACAATCCATTCCATTTCCAAATTCTCTCCTACATGAAAAGCAAGCCTAAAGTCAACTTTTCTTCATTGATTACTCCAGATAAAATCACAAGGGAAATTTTAAGTATTTTCTTTTATGCATTCTCTCCATTGCAACTGGACTGACCTACCCATTAGATGTTCCCAACACATGGCATTTGTCCTGTTTCTCTGTATCTATCTTTGTGCAGGCCGTCTCCTGGGTCTGTAATGCTCTCCATCCTCACTTCTGCCTCCTCCAATCTCTTCCTTCCTTCAAAGCACACTCCAGTCCCCTCACCTACACAAAATTTTTCTTACCTCCCCTCACCCCCGTCCCACTTGTTAGTACTTTCTCTTGGATTGTTATATTCTTGTCTTTGCCCAGTGTCTAGCATAGTGGGGCCCGGCACATTATAAGTGCCCAATAAATGTTTAAAATAATTGAATTGAAGGCTGGCAAATGCCCTCTATAGATTCAAAGCAAGAAAGAAGCCCTTTAAGTTGCATCCATCAATCTAACCAGTCAAATATTATGATCACATTTTTAAAAGGCCTCAGATGGCATGATTACAGCAAGTATGATGAAAGAATTTCTGCGTTTTGCGTGTTTAAAGATTGTACCCTTGCCCTCCTAAGCAAGTAAGGTCGGGGTGCTGGGAGGAGCACCCAAGCAGTTGGTCTGTCGTGAACAATTTACATAAAAGGCTTCTTCAATCACATTAGGCAGCATTGATGGCTAGAATACCCTCTTCTCCTGTGGGACGATGCTTTAAAGAAAGGAAATTAACTTGTTAATAATCCTCCTGAGGCTTTGATAAAAGTTCAGGTCAAGCATTTAGCTCTTAATTCCAGTTCTATCCTCTAGGAACATATCTTGACTATCTTATAGTCTTTATTTAAGAATTTCTGACTTATCAGTTTGGACAAAAAGGGCAGTTTTTAGAATCAGAACATTCACAGCCTTATTATAGAGTGTTTCATTTTCTTGCCCTTTTCAAGGTTGCTTTCCATCCTTTGTGTCTTTCTGCTATCTAACTCTTACCTATAGTTCCAAGAAGCTGTAGCTGTACCCCAATAAAATCCTCTCTGTTGATGGGCTAAAGCAGATTGAAAATTACCAGTGGGTCTCAAATCTGTCAGTGTGCTAAAGAGGGGCTACTCTAAGCAAGTGAAGATTTCCCCCTGTAAAATGGGTGGATGAGAACAATTTGTTCCAACGGCCATGAAGGTGGCTGAAGCGGGTACCATGGAACCTTTAGATCATGATCAGACTTCAAAGATAGATCATCCTGGGCCAAAAGTCTTGACTTTTGGCTTGCCACTTAACTTTGATGAGCAAAACTAACAACTTTGTACAACTAACTTGATCCAATTCATTTGAAAGTCAAAATATCACTTACGATGCCATTGGTCCTCTAAAAAACTAAGGATGAATCACAACAATAGCCCTTAAAGGCTTGTGAGTCCTTAAAATAGCCCTGGGAAGGAGATATTATTATTACCCCATTTTATAGATGAGAAAACTGAAACATAAGGAAGCAAAGGGATTTGAACCCATGTTTTCCTTCTTCAACATGCAGTTCCCTATCTACTTCCTGAACCACACTAATTTTTGACTAGAGTCAGTTGACGAGACAAGGATTACACTCATTCTCTACTTCTTGGAGTTTAATATGGAAATTATTTTCTCTGGTATCCTGATTTTAGTGAAAGCATTCTGTATTCTGATAGGGGAGGAGGAGACTTAGAGGTTATTCTCATCATTTCTCTCTCTGCCCTAAATTTAAACTAGTTCAGGAGAACATCCCCAATTCCCACCTGTCCTCAAACTTTCTCTCATGGGAGGAAAATCAGCTTAAAGTAGTTTTCCAGTAACCTTGGTTCTGTCTGGCTTTGAAAACAAAAATATTTAGAATTCTAGGAAGAGGAGAGTTCAGATGAGAGTTCCAAATCTTTGGGTGGGGGAAGGGGAATGTTCTTGAACATCTCTAAAAGGGCATGTTCTTAGGAAACTGGGCACTGCCTTGATTCAGTTTTAGCATGATTCTTTCATTTGAATATTTATCTCAATCAACATTTATGAAGCACCTATAATGTGCTGGGAACTCTGCTAAGCACCAAATACAAAAAGTGAAGCAAGGATTTTCCAATCTCTTATGTTGTTATGCAAACAGACATAAAGAAAGCAAACTATAGTCTGATTCTACATGAGAAACATGGGGTTTCTTAGCAGAGATTCTAGAGTCGTTTGCCATTTCCTTTTCCAGCTCATTTTATAAAGAAACAGAGACACACAGGGTTACATGCAAACAGACATATTCAAAGCAAGCTATATACAGGATAAATTGTTCACTTGTTCCAGTCATGTCTGACTCTACATGAGCCCATTTGGGGTTTCTTAGCAGAGATTCTAGAGTGGTTTGCCATTTCCTTTTCCAGCTCATTTTATAGATAAGGAAACTTTTTTGAGACATAGGGCTAAGTGTTGCCCAGGGTTACACAGCTAGTAAGTGTCTGAGACCAGATTTGAACTCATGAAGATGAATCTACCTGATTCCAAGCTCAGTGCTCTATCCACTGGGGCTAATTGTCCCCTAGAAGATAAATAGGAAATGGTTAGCAGAGGGAAAGTGCTAGAATTAAGAGGGTTAAGAAAAGGCCTTCTGTAAAAGGTGGAGTTTGAGTTGGAACTTAAAGGAACCTGGAGAAATCCATAAGCTGATTGGAGAAGTGAGAATAACAATACCCAGTCTGAGATAATGTCTTGTTCGTGGAACAGCTCTCCTGGCCATCACCAAATAGAAGAATACGTGTCAGGGACTGAGATGTAAAAAGACTAGAAAAATAAGAGGGGACTAAGCTATGAAGGGTTTTGAATGCCAAACACAACATTTTCTATTTGATTCTGGAAGCAATAGGGAGCCACTGAAGTTTATTGAGTAGGGGAGTAACCCAATCAGATCTGCCCTTTAGAAAAATCACTGGAGTGGCTGAATGGAGAATGGAGTAGAGGGAAGAGGCAGGCAGAATAGCCTGTCGCTATTGTAATGGTACCAGAGGGCTGGTAGTGTCAGAGGAGAGAAGGGGACATATTGAGAAATATTGCAGAAGTAAAATTTGCAGGCTTTCACAACAGATTGTTTACAAAGACTGAGAGACAATGAATGGGTAGGGGAAGCCAAGGGTTTGGGAATCTGGGGGTGTCCTCAGTAGTCATAGGGAAGGAAGATGGGAATGAAGAAAAAAATAGACGGAAAGATAAGTGTCATTTTCAACACAGTGAGTTTAAGATGTCTCCTAGACATCCAATCAAGATGCCTTAAATGTAATGGAAGATGTAAGATCGAAAGTCCACAGAGAGAATGGGGTAGAGCTTTCTTTGCTGATTAAAAAAGGAACTCTAGAACCCTTGTTCTTGAGATTGTCTTTTGTAGTATTAGAGATCTAGGTCTGGAAGGAACCTTCAAGGCTACATTGTTTAACCTTCTTACTTTACAGCTAAAGAAACTGAGGCACAGAGAGCTCTAGGATCCTCAAGCTATTATCTTATATCTCTCCTGCCTTTCTTAATTAAACTCTTTGAAAGGTTGTCTGTATTCTGTGCCTCAACTTCTCCTCTTATGCACTCCACAACCCTTTGAGATCTGACTTCTGATCTCATCGCTCGATTACAATTGTTCTCTCTGGAGAATTGTCTTTTGCTTCTTGAACCTCTCCTGAATTTGACCCTGTTTTTCAGCCTCTCTCGATACTCCCTCTTTGTTCTTTTCCTACCTGGCTGACTATACTTTCTAACTTGCCTTTGCTTTTTCATGATTCATGCTACCTCCGCAACTGTGGGTATTTCCCAAGATTCTACCCTAGGTCCTCCCCCTCTAAACTCTCTTTTTTCATCCTCTCTCATGGATTTAACTGCAGATGACTCCAGAAATTGTTTTATTTCTCTTTTCTTTTTTTTCTATTTGTATCCCTATTGCTTAGCACGGTGCCTGGCATATAATAGGCATTTGATTAATTGATTGACTATAAGGCATGGCTGAAGAGGCCATGACCTAGGTTTGGTTAAAGTGGGAAAGGAGCTTTCTACTGTGCAGCCACAAGTAGGAAGCAAGCTGTCTGATAGTTCCCTATTTTACCCAACTATTCTTCCTAATCTGCTGAGTTCAGTTGTTTCTATGCTACTGAGGATACACAAGTGCCCTCTATATTTTAGTGCCCTAGGACAAAGCCCCGGCTGCCCATACTTACTTACAGCTCTTTTCCTAATAAGGGTGAGGTCCAAGGTACATCCCCTTGCTCATATAGTGGAAAAGTTGACTGTCTATAATTTCTCCAGAGAATCATGGACAATGGTGCAATAGATGGTCAAAAAGTCAAGCAACTGGGGCAGCTAGGTGGCACAGTGGATAGAGCACCAGTTCTGAAGTCAGGAGGACTTGAGTTCAAATCTGGCCTCAGACCATTTAAGACTTCCTAGCTGTGTGACCCTGGGCAAGTCACTTAAATCCAATTGCCTTAGCAAGAGAGAGAGACAGAGACAGAGAGAGAGAGAGACAGAGAGAGACAGAGAGAGACAGAGAGAGAGAGAGAGAGAGAGAGAGAGAGAGAGAGAGAGAGAGAGAGAGAGAGAGAGAGAGAATCAAGTACTCAAGATAATAGATACATATCAGGCAGAGGACAGACATTAATTAAAGAATTTCCTCAAATCACTTTGTTCTCTCCTGGGAAAGAAGGTTAAGACAAGAAACTGAAGCATTTGTACAGAAAGGAATACCTTAAAGATATTAGTTTATTGCTAGCTTTTGTTTTTTGTGTGACCTCAAACTATATATCCCTATACCAAAAACCGTCCTTTGTAAATAAATACCATACTTTTTAAAAATGTATTTTCTCCCAATTATATGCAGAGACAATTTTTACATTCATTTTAAAAATAGCAATAGATTTTTATCTTTCAAATACATGCAAAGATAGCTTTCAACATTCACCTCTGCAAAACCTTGTGTTTCAAATTCCCTTCTCCCCTAAACAGCAAGTAATCCAATATAGGTTAAACATTTAACATTCATTTTTTTAAAATTTGAGTTACTCATTTTCTCACTTCCTTCTTCCCCTTTCCTTTCCCTGAGGTGACAAACAATTTGATTTAGGTTATACATGTTCAATCATGTAAAATATATTAACATATTAGTTGTGTTGTGAGAAAAGATACAGAATCAAAGGAAAAAGTATGAAAATTTAAAAAAAACATGAAAAAATACAGAAAGTAAAAAAATCATATGCTTCAACCCACACTCAAACTTCATCAGATCTTTTTCTGAAGATGGATAGCATTTTTCTTCACAAGTCCTTTGGAATTGTCTTAGATCATTATATTGATGAGAATAGCAAAGTCATTCACGATTGATTATTATATAGTATTACTGTTACTGGATAGAGTGTTTTCCTGGTTTTGTTCATTTCACTTTGTATCAGTTTACCTATCAGTTCATATACAACTTCCCTTGTTTTTCTGAAATCAGCCTAGTGCAATGTTTTTTTAAGAACGTGTGATATGGGGCAGCTAGGTGGCATAGTGGATAGAGCGCCAGCCCTGAAATCAGGAGGACCTGAGTTAAAATCTGGCCTCATTATTTTTACCTTCTGAATCCAATTCTTCCTGTCAACAAGAAATTCAATTCTGCACAATATATTGTATCTAGGATATACTATAACATATTTAACATGTATAAGACTGCCTGCCATCTAAGGGAGAGGGAGGAGGGAAGGAGGGGAAAATTCGGAACAGAAGAGAGTGCAAGCGATAATGTTGTAAAAAATTACCCAGGCATATGTTCTGTCAAAAAAAAAAAAAGTTATAATTATAAAATTAATTTTAAAAATAATAAAATAAAATCTGGCCTCAGATACTTAACACTTCCTAACTGTGTGACCCTGGGCAAGTCACTTAACCCCAATTGCCTCAGCAAAAAAAAAAAAAAAAGACAAAACAAGCCCTACCCCAAGGAGCTTACATTCTAATGTGGAAGCTAATGTGTACATGAGTAAGTCATCAAAACAAAGAGAGAAATCTACCTTCTATCTGATATCCCTCAATCCATAAGCACTTAATTCCATAAAGTGCTTCCTCTAACAACTACAGGAATCCAGCGTTTATAATTCCCAGTGTCTTAGCAACGGCAGAGACTCACACACAACCCACTCCAACCTGTACTGAGTTCAAATCTGGCCTTACTAATAAGGTGAACCCCTATTTGCCTGTTTCTTCATCTGTAAAATGGAGCTGGAGAAGGAAATGGCAAATCATTGAAGTATCTGCCAAGAAAACCCCAAATAGAATCACAAAGAGTCAGTCATAATTGAAAAACAACTGAACAACAAACAAATAAAATAAAAAATAACAAACAATAAAAATAATAATAAAACAAAATAATAATAAAAATATAAATACCTCATTTGAACTTGACAATAGCCTCGGGAGGTCAGTGCTCTTATTAGCTTCATTTTACATATGAGAAAACTGAGGCCGAGATTAAGTGCTTGGTTCTGGATCACTGAGCTAATCAGCATCTGATCCTAGATTTGAACTCAGGGTTTTTCTAACTACAGATACAGCAGAGGCAAATCCATGCTACTTTGGAGCAGCTGCAATCTAGGACATTTTTCCTGACATCAAGTCTAAGTTGGACTTTCTACAAAGTTTGTTTTGCACTGGGAAGGATCAGGGAGGGGAAAGTGGGGACTAGAACCGGCTAACTCCTCTTCTTCCCAACAGCCTTTCAGATATCTCCGTGAGTCTTCTCTTCTCCAGGCTGAGCATCCCCTACTTTCTCTAAATCCTGTTCATATGGCATGTGCCTAAAGACCTTCATCATCCCTTAGTTAGCACAGCATTAACACACAGCATAGAGTAGATACTTAAGAAATACCAGTGACTGATTGGCCTTCATCCATCCTGGTTGCTTCTCTGAATCCTTATTACTTAACCTCTCTAGCCTCAGTTTCTTCAACTGTAAAATAAGAGAATTAAACTAGATAATCTCCCAAGTCCCTTTCAACTCTAAGTCTGTGATCTTATGATTTACCTTGTTTAAACCCTGACTAGGCTTTAATAGTGTTTCAGTTAGATAAATGGCCCGTGTTACTGCTAACCCAACCTGATTCCCTCAAAAGCTTTTTTTCCCCTAATTCCCAAAACAAAAGATGGAAACTGGCAATCTTAACTTTTAGTGGGTCTACAAACTATAACCCACACTTGATGTAGTCATATGTCTCAATAACCTCACCCTACATACCAGTGAGATCCATTGGAAATGACAGATTAATGACCTCATTCATTCATTTATTCAATAAACATTTCTTTGAAAACTTATCGGCCATTACATTAAGCCACTGACTGCTGAAGTGCGGATCTCATTACTTTTTTTTTTTTTTTTTAAGTACAACTGTATGCCAAGGACTGGGAAGACACTGAGCCAGTTCTATTGTGTTAGTCCTTGAGAACACTAAAAACCTTTATTCACCCTGAACCTTTTCTAAGAGGTTTTGTGTTGTTTTTTTTCAGACCAACATGGGCATCTGACATGTAATAATGTAACCTTGTCTCTTGGAAACAAGAGTAGTTAACATCGGTCCCTTTTTTCCCCTTTTCAATTAAATCGGTGATTCTGGGGAAGTCAGTCTTTGATGTCTGCAATTCATATTTGCAACAGTATCTAGACTAACAATCACTTTTTAACGTTTAGCAAGTTCTCCTTCATTTATTCTTAGAGCAAACATTTCAGACGAGTCTGCCATATCCAGTACTCCTTGACGACAATGATGAAGATGATGATGGTGATCTATTGTAGTGCAATGGCTTGAGGGCCGGCCTTGGAGTCTGGAGGTCCTGCTTCTTTGTAGATCTCTCAAATGTATGACCATCAACAATTCACTTATCCTTTCAGTGCTCCAAGTCAGTTCCCTGTGATTTTTTTTTTCTTTCAGAGAATTTGCAGTAGAAAAAGATCCCATATCTAGCAATCATGGACCTCTGTATCAGAAAAATCTCTTACTTGGTATTAGAAATTCCCCAAGGTCTTCTCTGTTCCTCTGCCTGCCAAAGAGAATTTTCACCAGGGCAAAATGGAAGGGAAAGAGCCATGTCATTGATCTCTATATGTGTGTATCACATTTTATATATAATATTTATAAATATATATCACATATATAATGTGTATTTTGTATATATATATATATATGTGTGTGTGTGTGTGTGTGTGTGTGTGTGTGTGTCTGTGTGTGTCAGAAGTATACAAGGTGAACAAAGGAAAAGGGGAAATCTTTCAACTCAAATTTCTCTTTTGGTGATATGACTGAACTGTATGTAAAAGACATGAACTAACCCTTAATCCATAAGTACTTAATTCCATAAAGTGCTTCTTCTAAAGACTATGGGAATCCAGTGTTTAGAATTCCCAATGTCTTAGCAATGGCGCTGGGTGGCTCAGTGGGTAGAGTACAGGACCTGGAGTTAGGAGGAATCATCTTCCTGGATTCAAAGCTGGCCTCGTAGCAGTGAGACCATGGGCAAATCATTTTCATCCTGTTTGCCTTGGTTTCCTCATCTGTAAAATGAACTGGAGAAGGAAATGGTAAACCATTTCAGGATCTTTGCCAGGAAAACCCCAAATGGGGTTAAAGAAAAAGGATTAAAAAAATACAAATATTCAAGTGGCAGAGTGGATTTCACTCTTCTGTGTCTGTCTGATACTAGGGGTCCACTTCATCATTCAAAAGTTTGTTTTCCAAAAACTCAATCGATGCTACATCTTCACTGAAAACTTATAGGGATGGAAAATCTAAGCTAGAAACTAGGTGATGAAATAGATAGAGCTCCAGGCTTGGAGTCAAGAAGATCCGAATTCAAATTCAGCTTCAAATACTTACTGGCTGTGTGGTTCTGCACAAATCTCTTGAGCCTCAGTTTCTTCATCTATAAAAAGGGGAATAATAATAGCACCTACCTACCAGATTTGTTATGAGGACTAAATGAGAATAACCATAAAGAGCTTAGCATAGTGAGAACTAATAATAGTCATTGCCAAAAAGTCCTAGAGGGCCCAAAGTCAGGTCTGGGAGAAAATGGGATGTCTGAGCTAAATCTTAAAATATAGAATTTTGGGGGAATAGGGAATGGTAGAGGTGGAAGGGGCCTTAGAACAGGGGATGTCAGAGCTGGGAGGAGCCTTAGAACAGGGGATGTCAGGGCTGGGAGGGGCCTTAGAACAGGGGATATTAGGGCTGAGAGGGGTCTTAAAACAGCCAATGTTGGGTGGGGGAGCCTTAGAAGAAGGGATATCAGGGCTGAGAGGGGTCTTAGAATATTAGGACTGGGAAGACCCTTGGAAAGAATGCCAGCTCTGGAAGGAAACTTCCAAATCCAGGAAGTCAGAGTTGGAAGGCACTTTCAGGACAGGGCATCTAGTCTGATTTCCTTATTTTAAGCAGCTCAGACACACTTGCCAGAGCCGCTCACTCACTAATCCCATGTTGTCTGGCAGACGTGGGCCTTCCCAGACCATGAACACCGGGCTGTTCCCAAGGCAGCAGCATCTCATTAAGCACTGCTCCAAAATGAAAAGCCTGGGAACAGGATGAAATGTATCTATTTCATCTGGAGAAATTCTCGGAATTCTCACTTAAATCACTCGTTTGATGTGAGCTCCCGGGGTGATTTGGCCAAGAGATATTTTTCAGCTGTTAGGACAAGATGTTCCCTGACTTGCATGGAGCTCAGTGTAGAGTCGCCTGGAAAACACAGCCCATCTCTTGTCGCAGGACCCTAAGGAGATCTGACTTGTTCAGCCGGGAACAAAAGGCCCCTGGCAGGATCTTAACTTGGGCGGCCTTTCTTTTTGCACGTCCAGATTAATAATGATGATAGTGCTGTTGAGGAAGACCTAGCTAGGAGCTCTCAAAAAGCTCGTTTGTGACCTTGGAGAGAGAGCTTCCTGTTGAGTGATGGGGACCCAAGTCAGATCTCAAAGGGATTGGCAGGATGAGGACAGAGTAAATGGAGAAAAGAGGGCAGACAGCTTTTTGTAGAAGTTGGGCTCTGAAAGGGAAGATAGTAAGAAAGTGATTGCTGCAGGGAAATGAAGTGGTGGTTTTGGTTTGTTTGTTGTTTTTGAGGAAGGTTAGGGAGAGATTTGAGCATGTTTGTGGTCAGCAGGGAAAGAACCAGCCGATGAGGAGAGTCTGAGAAAATGGAGAGAAGGGATGGTTGAATAATGGGATCCTGGAGGAGATGAGCTCTCACCTCCTATATTACTACACTAACTTACCAGTTACCTCCTCTCTCTTTGCCTCAGTTTTCTCATTTTCAAAATAAAGGGAAAAGGGATCAATGACTTCTAAAGTGTTTTTTTTTTTCCAGCTTAAGGGCTATATTCCCTTGTATCTAATAAATGCCATGAGGAGCAGCATGAGTCTTAGAGTCAGGAGGACCTGAGTTCAAATGCTGCCTTAAACAAGGCACTAGTTAATCTGGATGGCCTCACAAAAGAATAAATAAATGCCATGAGAGATACAAAGTTATCTGTGAAGGCATAGAGAAAGACTAGTGTCCTTTTCTAAAATTCAATCAATTATATACACACATGTCTATGTGTATGCACACATACATGTGTGTTTATGTACACACATGTATATGTAAAACAAACCTGACATTGCTTCCTTATAGAATTATTGCAAAAATTAAATCCTATAATATGTATGAACATTTTCGCCAAATATTCTTCCTTTGAACTAGTCTAGCACCTCCTCTAGGCCGCTTCCCAAGTTGCACTTAAACTCACAGGTGGAGTCCTCATATGGTGGATGACCATTGTTCTTTCTCAGGATTCTAATGGCAACCCTGAAGAACTGTACTTCTAACACTGAAGTTTTTGAGCCCCCACTGGTGTGCTTCTTATCAACAATCAGCCAGTTGACTCAACTAGCTTTTAGAAAAGGCAATGTAAGAACAGTTACCAAAAAAAATTACAAAACAGTTACAAAAAAAAAAATTACTCCATGAGTCTGGAGCTTTTCTAAATATCCACACAAAATCCATAGTGGGGGAAGAGAAATGGGCACAAACTTAGAGTATACTGACAGTGAAGTACATGTATATGTAATAAAAGGGAACGTTCCACCTCCTGGCCCTAGACATTTTTTTCTTTCTATAGCTTCCCTTAGATGTAGCCCTCTAGCAGTTTCTAAAAAGCCTGTGACTTTCTAGAGTCAGTAGTCATTGCTTGAAGGATCATGCCCCTGAAGCTGTCATCATCCTCGAATGACTGCTTTTCCATAGTCGCACACCCTTAAAGTGTGTCTCTACTCCTGATACAGGAAATTCCTCTGCCATCAGCTACTGACACGCTGGTACACTGTACTCTTAAAAACCATACGGTTTCAAAAAATAAAATAAAATAAAATAAAGGAAAATAGAAAAAAAATCATATGGTTTCACTATTTCAAAGTCTGATTCTTTTTGTACAGCAAAATAACTGTTTGGACATGTATACATATACTGTATTTATCTTATACTTTAACATATTTAACAAATATTGGTCAACCTGCTATCAGGGAGAAGGGGTGGGGGGAACAAGGGGAAAAGTTGGAACAAGAGGTTTTGCAATTGTCAATGCTGAAAAATTACCCATGCATACATCTTGTAAATAAAAAGCTATAATAAAAAAAAGAAAAGAAAAAAAATCATACAGTTTCTGCCTAGATAATACCATTGCAGGATACTCAATTGACTGTAATCAATAAAGCAAAAACATAAAAAAGACAGAGCTAGTCATGTATATTCATAGACCCGTAAGGGCCAGGTGGGAGATAAGGCAGCCCCTATTCCTCCCTCCTGCCCTATGGATGAAGCTCAAAGTAGTGCTTAAGCTTTCAAGCCAAAAAAAAGAGATGGGAGAAGGAAAGAAGAAGGGGATTCACCATTTTTGTATATCCATTAAGAAACGGTTCAGCAGCCAATTAGAGAATTCTTCAAATCTCTGAATCATCATGTCTTTTGACTCAACAGTCAATTAAAGGGATATTCTTCAACAACCAGTGCAAGCCCATGTCAGGTCCGCCCATAAGGAGCCTCCCCAAGTTTGAAGTGGACATGGAGCAGGGAGGGACTGTCCATACATGCTTTGTAGAATCCATTAGGAAAGGCAAGTCAGAACACACTCTGTGTCTTTTACACTAATATACTTGCTCCTGGCATCCTACCTCATATTCTTCAAATCTATCTTTGCCTATAGAGCTCCCATCAACTCTAATCAGCGTGCTCTATATAGGAGAGAAAAGTGCCTTTTTGAACTTATTTTTTTATCCACAGGAGATCGGCTAAAATAAGCCCTTTCTGCTGACCTGAAGCATTTTAGGTATTTTTCGAAGAATGAAAGGTTTTCGCTGATAGAAATATCCTCGCTAAAACTGAGATTGATGGATCTGCAATCAGAGGCCCTAAGTACATATCCTAACTCTGCAATCTCTTATTGGTGTGACTTTTCCCGAATTGTCTCATCTTTCGTATCCTCAGTTGCTTAATTTGTGAAGTGAGAGGGCTGTATTTAACGCTCGATGTCAAAGTTCTTTCCAGTTCTGGTATTCTGTATTTCACTTCAGTCCACTCACTGGGAACACAAATCTAGCAAAGACACTGAACCTGCCCTCAAAGGCCTTGAAATCTATAAAAGGGATATGATGGGGTAGCTAGGTATTATGGTGAAGAGAGGGCTGAACTTTTTCATCAGAACAGATATGAGTTCAAATCCTGTCTCAGATGCTTACCAGCTGTGTAACCCTAGATAAATCTCTTCATCTCTGTTTGCCTCAGTTTTCTGGAAAATGGGGAGAATAATAGCCCCTATCTCTCAGAACTTCTTTGATGCTCTAGTAAAAGTTACTATATAAATGCTTATCATCCTCATTGTTGTTAACTGAGTGATCATTGCCTCAATTTCATCTTCTGTAAAATGGGTATAGCCTATATTTCCCAGAGCTTTTGGGATGGTCCAATAAAAATCACATATGTTGACTAGTATTTTGCAATCTTGAGATGCTGTACAGATATTAGCTATTGTTGTGTTATATGCAGATTAATATTGTCCATTTTACAATAAAAGAGACTGAGACAGAGCTCTTAGTCAGTGGCACTTTTTAAAAAGGTCCATGGTCCCCTCAATGAAGTGGACCTCAGATCTTCCTCATGATCTGAGATGCCCCCTTCTTCCAGGATCTTGTATGTAGAGAATCTGATACCCAAATATGCAAAAGAAGCATGGTAAAATACAGGATCTCATTGGTTGATAGACTTTGCTCGTAAGGACCAAAAATGACACATTGGCAAGTGGGTCACAGATTGGATGAGGCATGGCACACCTCCACTGACTAAGTGGTCATAAGATAGTCAAAAAATAGGCATCTGTTCATGTTGGACTAGACTTTCCATGTAACTGAGTCACCTTTGCCACACTGGACTTGGTCACCACGACAAGGAAAAACAAGGGTGGAGGGCCTCTAGTTAGCTTCCTGAGATTAAGCAAGTGATCTCACAATCTGTAGTTCACAGCTCTGAGGCCTAATATACAAAACTAATAATTACTCCTATGGAATCATATCAAATTGATACTGATTGGAAGAGAGTGAAGATTCAAATGAATTATTTCTTAACAGTTGTTAACAATAACAGTAAGCCAAATTGAACATGATAGGGATAAAGTAGAAATCAAGGGATTCTGGGAATATTTGAGAAGAGAGAAATTATTTTCAATTGGAGGAATTCTCAGAATTCTTCATGGGAGACCTGGCTTTGACCTTCTAGGAAGAAAAGGATGTTAACCAATGGTAATAAGGATAAACATGTGGAATGAAGGGGTACGAAGGAGAAAGATGTGCAAGTGCTTTGTGAGACTCTTCTAACCTTCTATGTCACCTTTAGAGGAGCCAGCAATAAACCAGGCAGGGGCTTAAGAGGACAGACCTCCACCTTCTCTGCAGAGCATGTTTGCTGATTTGAGGTCAGGTGCATTGAGTTTATTTTCAAAAGTAACAATGCCTTCTTATCTCTCTCTTTATTTTTTTTTTCCTGAGGCAATTGGGGTTAAGTGACTTGCCCAGGGTCACACAGCCAGGAAGTGTTAAATGTCTCAGTCTAAATTTGAACTCGGGTCCTCTTGACTTAAGGGCCGGTGCTCCATCCACTGCATCTCCTAGCTGCTCCCCTTTTTATATTTTCCATGAGACTAGCAATTAATCAGTCAATATTTTTATGTGCTTAATATATGCTAGGCATTGTGCTAAGTGCAAGAGATATAAAAAGAAGCAAAAAACAGCCCCTGCAAGCATCTAATTGGCCATCACTTCTGAGGCATTTGAAAGCATTTCAATTCAAATATACCAGGCTGGAGAAATGATCCTATGTCATTAATGCTGTTGATGACTAAAGCTCCCTCTAAAGAACAGGACGGAAGCTGACCAGTGCTGGCGATTGGGCCAAATCAAGCATGTCAGAGATGGAGAAATAGCCTACATCTCCCAGAGCTTTGGGGATGGTCCAATAAAAATCATATATGTTGACTAGTATTTTGCAACCTTGAGATACTGTATAGCTATTAGCTATTGTTGTGTTGTATGGAGATTAATGTTGTCCAACCTACAATAAAAGAGACAGAGACAGAGCTCTTGGTCAATGACACTTTTTAAAAGGGTCCATGGTCCCCTCAATGAAGTGGACCTGTTTCACCACTTGGAGGGCTGGTTATTTGAACCTATGAAAGAATAAGACAGTCAGAGAGAGAGAAAATAGTAATCCTAACCTATGTGTTTATAATATGTTAAAATTTGAAAAAAGATTTTCTGTTTTATCTTGGGGGAAAAACTTAGTTGTGCACACTTAATATTTTACTTCTCTTGATAAGATTAATAGATGCTTATTGATTTGATAATATCATTTAACTTAATTGACAAGAGTTTTTTTTTGTTTGTTTGTTTGTTTTGACCAATTTTACCCTCTCTTCCTGCAAGAGAAGTCAGGATGTTTGATAGGCAGAAACTAGTAGGAAGCTGGGAACAGAATTCCACTATTGGCATCAACATGCTAGTTTTAACACAGAGAATCTTTTTTTAAATTTAATAATATTTTATGTTTCCAGATACATGTTTTTCAACATTCTTTTTTTTTTTTTTTTTTTTTGGCTGAGGCAATTGGGGTTAAGTGATCTGCCCAGGATCACTAGGCTAGAAAGTGTTAAGTGTCTGAGGCCAGATTTGAACTTAGGTCCTCTTGACGTCAGGACTGGTGTTGTATCCACTACATCAACTAGTTGCTGCCTTTTTTTTTTTTTTTTTTGGTTATTGTTGCTGAGGCAATTGGGGTTAAATGACTTGCTCAGAGTCACACATCCAGGAAGTGTTAAGTGTCTGAGGATAGATTTGAACTTGGGTTCTCCTGATTTCAGAGCTGGTGCTCTATCCTCTGCACCATCTAGCTGCCCCTCAACATTCATTTTTGTAAGACTGTTCCAAATTTTTCCCTGTTTCTCCTTTACTCCCCCTTATCCCTACCCCAAGACAGCAAGTCAGCTGATATAGGTTAAATATATGCAACTCTTTTAAATGTATTTCCATACTTGTCATGTTATATAAGAAAAATCAGAATAAAGGGGAGGAACCATGAGAAAGAAAAAAAAAATAGAAAAGTGAAAATACTATGCTTTGATCCATATTCAGTCTTGATAGTTCTCTCTCTGGGGGCAGATTGACAGTTTCCATATACCAAGCCTATTGGAATCATCTTGAATCACCATGTTGTTGAGAAGAGCCAAGTTCATCATCACATAATCTTGTTGCCGTGTACAATGTTTTCTTGGTCCTGCTCATTTCACTCAGCATCAGTTCTTGTAAGTCTCTCCAGGCCTTTCTGAAATCATCTTGCTGATCATTTCTTATAGAACAATAATATTCCATAACCTTCATATACGACAACTTATTCAGCCATTCCCCAACTGATGGGCATCCATTCAGTTTCTGGCCACTACAAAGAGGGCCGCCACAAGCACTTTGGCACATGTAATCCAAAGAATCTTGAGCCCCTGGGTATCTCCTCACAGGCCCAGCTCTATCACTGCCCTTTCACTCTGCCCAAAAACAAACAACTGACTTTGAAAGCATTACTGCCTTCTCTCCCGTCACTTCCTAGTCCAGTTAGTCATTTAAGCAGCTGGCAATCTGGCTCCAGGGAAGCAGCTGATTCAGTCTCCTTTATGAAGAGAGAGTTTGACCTTGCTTCCTTCAAAAGATGTTCCAGTTCAAAGGAGGAAGTGAGGAGCATTTAATTCTAGACACTGTGCTAAGCACTATACAAATATTATCACAACAATCCCATCATTCCCATTTTACATATGAAGAAACCAAGGCAGACAGGTTAAATAACTTGCCCAGAGTCACACATCTAGGAAATGTCTGAGCCTAGATTTAAACTCAATTCTTCTTGACTCCAAGCCCAGTGCTCCGTGCCATGTAACTGTCTAAAATAGCACCAGCAGCCGATAAGGCTTCTGATTTCTAAGCAAAGTGGGAAAGAAAGCTTTTTAAAAACCCCAAACTGTGGTTATCATTCAATTTAATCCCAAATTCAAGAAATAGTTGTTTGTACTTCCCGTACTATGCTAAGCAGGATGAATGCAAAGACAAAATCAATGATCAAGCAGTTGACCATTAGGGTAGGTATCTGGCCATAGATTACCCTTCAGCATGCAGGGATATAAATGATCCTGTCAGTTCTCATTCAAGTCAAGGCTAGGCGTTTATTGAGTGTTTACTAAGTGCTGGCCATCATGATGAGCCTGGGTAATACAAACACAAAGAAAAAAGCCCCCTCCTCGGGGAGTTTATAACCGATTGGGGCAAGGCTAGCCATAAAAGGAAGCTGAAGTGGGTAGGGAGTACCTGGGGTGAGGAATTGGCAAGGTAAGTTGGAGGACTCTGAAACGTAGCCAGGGGAGGAATGGAGATTCAGCTAGCTTGGGCATCCACCTTCAAATGGAGATTTTGGAAAGAGCCAGCCAGTCAGAGGAAGAGACCACAGAAGGTGATGCTACTGAGAGAAATCCAGGAGTGAACGAACTTCTAGAGGGAAAAGAGAAAAGGCTTCTGGGTCCCGACAGAGAAACTGCAGAATGTCAGGAGCACAGCCATCAGAGAAGCAGCTGATGGACCCAGCTGTTGATCACTGCACTCATCCCATTTCAAAAGTCTATTTGCCTTATAACTTTTCTCCGTGGGCCTGACCTACTTTGTGGCAGAGCATTTATTCAGGCAGGGGACCCACTTCTAGCTGAGGGAGGCCCGTGAGAGCTACAATCATCTGCTAAATCACAGTGGACTCTGGAAGCTCAATATGATTCAACAGTGGGATATGACTTCCAGGAAAGCTAATAGACAAGAGCCTTCATCTCCCCTGGCCTCCATCTCCTTGTCTATAAAATGAGGAGATTGGGCAGGTTGATCTCTGCAGGCTCTTTCAACTTGAAATCTGCAACCCTTTCATGCAGGATATCTTACCCTCATGTCGGTGTATTTAATATTTAAATATTCTAATTTTATTTAATTAATTCATTTAATGAATTAATTTTAATTAGTATTTTGCTATATTGCTACTTAGTGCTTTTAATATTTATAAATATAAAACATTTTATATTTTACATGTGCTAGTCATTTAATCAGTATTAATAAACATAGAATATTTAATTTGTATATAGTGCTATTTCATATTTTCCATATGATTAATAAATATAAACTAATCAGTATTTTGGTATATTGCTATTTCATGCTTTCCGTATGAATAACTATAAACTATTCAGTATTTTGGTATATTTCTATTTCATGCTTTCCACATGAATAAGTATAAAACTATTCAGTATTTTGATATATTTCTATTTAATGTTTTTCATATGATTAATACATATACAACTTTAATATTTTGCTATTTAATGCTTTAATACAGTATTAGTGAATATAAAACTTATTTTTATATGTTGCTAGTTAGTCTTTTAGTATAGTATTAATAAATATGAAATACTTAATATTTTATATAGTGCTACTTAATGCTTTTATTATTAATAAATATGATTTTATATAAATTTATATAATATATATTTAAATATATTTATATTTTATATATGTAAAGTAAAAAATAAAAATAAATAAATATATTTAGATGTAAATAAGTATAAATTTAATATGTTGATAATTAAATTCCAACATGATTGGTTTCATTTGCAATCCTCTTTGTTATATTTTATAAATTTAAAAACTTTGTTCTGAGAAGGGATTCTTAGACTGTTGGAGCCCATGACACACACCCCCAAAATGTCTAAGAACTCTGGCTATAAATCCTTCACCCTTCACCCCCCAAAAATGTCTAAGAATTCTGGCTTTAAATCCTTCACCCTGACCTTGTACAGCACAGTCTCATGACCTGAAAGCTTTCTGTCACATCAACTTCTGATTAAACTTGGCAAAAGAATTATGGGAGGTACAAACTGGTCACTTGAGGGAGAATTAAGGCCCTACCCCATTGTGTCTCAGCTAAAACCCTTGTGGTCTCTTCTATTCCCAGGCATCAGAAGTGGAACGCCAACTCTCCATGCAAGTCCATGCCCTCCGAGAAGATTTCCGGGAGAAAAATTCCTCATCCAACCAACATATTATCCGGCTGGAGAGTCTTCAGGCTGAAGTGAGTTTCCCAAAGGAAGAGTTTCTTGCCAGTTAAACATGTTTATCCAGTTTCAGACAATATGGCAGGTCTTTGGGTAGGGAACCTTCTGAACTAAGGGAGCAAAACCGGTTTTATGAGTGACAAGTCGTCCTACAAAGGTGCCCAAAGTCACAGGTAATAGAATGGGAAGAAAACCCTTGGATTTCATCCTTCTGGCTAGCCAGAAGGAGATCACGCTTTGCCCAGAAAGATGGTACTAATAAGAGACTGCTCAGAACTACCTTTGTGGCTCATAATCAGGAAAGTAGTCTATGGTTTTCCTCATTTAATAATATTCTTCATTTAAAATTCTATTTACAGAACCAGGATACAGTATTTTTGTATCTTGGGCAAAATTTAGACATAATATTTCCCTCCTGGACTAAATTGAGGAATTGAGCCCCTTAGATACCCATAATCAATGAAATAATATTTATTAGAGTGTTTAGCATAGTGCCTGGTACATAGTAATCACTATATAAATGCTTATTTCCTTCCTTCTCTCTTTCTTTCTCTCCCTGTGATGAAAAAATATTTGTTTACCTACTATGTATCAAATACTGTGCTATGGACTGAGGATACAGAATTTTTTTTATATTTTAATAGTTTTTATTTACCAGATATATGCATGGGTAATTTTATAACATTAACAATCGCCAAACCTTTTGTTCTAATTTTTCCCCTCCTTCCCCCCCTCCTAGATGGCAGGTTAACCAATACATGTTAAATATGTTCAAGTATAAATTAAATACAAAATATGTATACATGTCCAAACGGTTGTTTTGCTGTACAAAAAGAATCAGACTTTGAAATAATGTACAATTAGCCTGTGAAGGAAAGAGGATACAGATTTTTAAAAAATGAAACCATCCCTGCTTCCAAGGAACTTATATTCTATTAGAGGAAAGAATATGCGTGCATATAAGTATAGTCAAAATAAAACCAAGGTAATCAAAGAGAGGGCAAAACTCTAATAAACTGGAATGATCAAGAAAATTTTACAAGTAGGCTTTGATCTTTCAGTGTACCCATAAAAATCTACAAGCTATGAAAAAGGGAATTTTCTGACATCAAAACTGTCTAACTATAAAAAGAAATTTTCTGAAATAACTATTGTATGCCCCTGCATGTTGCACATGTCCTGGGCTTCAGTCTAATTTGCCTATACCTAGTTCTGGCTCTGCTTATCAGAAAGTTCTCATGAAAAGACAATTATTTTCTCCATTCTTTTTCTGTTTAGTTCTGCTCAGATTAATTATATGTACAGGAGAGGCCATAACTTACCAAGTTCCTCCAAGTCAATTCACAAGCATATAGTAAGTGCTTGCTATGTGCCAAGCATTGGGCTCAGTGCTAGGACTGCAAAGAAAGGCAAAAACAGCCACAAGAAGCTTACATTCTAAAAGAGGGGGAGAGACAATATATATTAAAAACAGGCCTATTTAAGTTATATGTGGAATATATGGAAAACAAGTTGAGGATTTAAAAATCAACACCTGGGATGGAAGTAGGGAGGAGACTAGAAAAGAGTTCTTGGAATAAGTGAGATTAAAATTGAGCCTTGAAGGAAGTCAAAAAAAATAAAGAGAACCAGCATTCCAAGCAAAGAGTACAGACAGTGCAAAAACATGGAGATAAGAAATGAGTCAGTGTATTCAAGGAATTACAAAGACACCAATGATACTGGTATCAAGAATATGTGGAGAAGAATGAGCCGTTAAAAAAATAATAATAATTAAGCTAGAAGTTTTGAAAGGGAACAAGGTAGGAGAGTTTTAATTCACAAACAGAGGCATTTCTATTTTAATCCTGGAAGTAATAGGGAGCCAATGGAGGTCATAGAGCAGGTGTGACATGATCAGACCTCCATTGCTAACTTGGGCAGCAGAGCACAGGATAGATTCAGATAACTGTATCTACTTTATATGTGTCATATTTACTAGCATTGATACATGTTGTCTTTCCATTGGAAAGTAGGCTTCTTCAGAGCAGAGACCATCTTTGAATCCTTAGCACAATAGCTGGCACATAGTAGGCACTTGATACATTTTTTCATGATTGAACAATAAATGTAGAACAACAAAATTACAAAATCTTGCGTGGAAGTATCTCAAGAGTCAACAAGCACCAGCCTTGAATTCAGGAGGACCCAAGTTCAAATCTGATCTCAGACACTTAACACTTCCTAGCTGTGTGACCCTGGGCAAGTTACTTAACCCCAGCCTCAGAAAAAAAAAAAAAAAAAAAAAAAAGCCAACAAAAGATTCTCCATTGAAGATTTTCCCCTCTATCTTCCATTCAGGTAGGCCTCTTACTAAATTGGAACTTGAGTACCAAAAAAAAAAAAAATGAGCTAAGTATGTTACCAGGGAAAGAGTGCTAGATTCAGAAGCTAAGGATCTGGGTTCAAATCCTGAGTCAGCCACTTGCTACTCTGGACTTCATCTGTAAAATAAAGGGGTTAAATTAGATAGCCTCTGAGTTCCTAATTCAAAACCATTGCCAATCTGGGTGATAACTTTGCATTATGGGGGGAGGGAAAGATGGAAAGGGTTGGTATGACCTTCTGTTTTCCCTGGGCTCCGACCGTAGGGTTAAGGGTTGTTGGGGGGAGGATGATTGGAGCTGGTCCCCCAAGAAGCCCTTTGAGGTTCAGTGGAACGTACACTGGATTTCAAATCCCAACTCTGCCATTTATGGCTCTGGGCATGCCATTTTCCTAGATATGAGTTTTCTTTTCTGTAAAATGAGGCACTTGGACTGGATACCAGCTCCAGAGGCATGATCCGGGGAGCTCCTGCCCTTCTGAGAATGGCTTGAAGGTGGGGAGGGGTTTCTCCCCTAAAGTCTGTCAAACTCTTGTCTTTTCTTCTTTCTTCTCTCATCCCCTTCCTTCCTCCTTTCCCCGTCCCACTGGTCCCAAGCAGCAGGTACTTGAAGTAAGTAGTTTGTTCTCACGGATTTCCACAAGCTCATCTGTGATCATCTGTGTGCATGTGTGGCGCTCAAGCTGCTTCTGGGTCCTTCTGCCTTCAGAGCTCCCCATCCTCCTGCTTCCCTTCTCCTCCTCCTCCTCCCCCGCTTTCCTTGGGCCTCTCATTGGGCACTGTCATTCTCAGGGAGCCTCATGGCTGGGTTTGATTCCATTTCTAGGCGTCAAGGTGAGGGAATCCAATGCTTCATGCGTGCTCTTCCCTTCATTTCCATCACATTCCGCTCTCAGGCCATGGTGCTGGGCTAAATTATTTTGTCCTGGTAAGGCTAAATTTCTTCTTAACACCATTGTGACCTTGGGTAAATTAGTCCACCTCTCCAGACCTGTTTCCTCATCTGTAAACCGAGACAAAGTTGGAGCAGATTACTTCTCTAAGGTCTCTTCCATCTCTAAACGTAGATCACGTCATGATCTATGAATCAGGAAGGCCTAAGTTCAAAACCTATCCCAGATGCTTACTGGCTGAGTGGCCCTGAACAAGTCACTTACCCCAATTTAGTTCTCAGTTTTCTCATCTATAAAATGAGGAGATTGGATTCAATGGCCTCTAAGGTCTCTTGTTGTTGTTCAGAGATACCTAACTCTTCCTTTGGAGTTTTCTTGGCTAAGATATGGCAAACAGGTAGTTTGTCATTTCCTTCTCTAGCTCATTTTACAGGAGGAAACTGAGGAAGACAGGGTTAAGTGACCCTGGCTTTCTATGCACTATGATGCTGCTTAGCTGCCTAAGGTCTCATCTAATTCTAAATCTATGATCCTTTAACATCAAGATAAATCCCATCTTGCCACCTGTTCAACTGAGCCACAAGTCAATTTCTTTGAGCCTTAATCATAAAATGAGGGGGTTAAACTACAAAGCCTTTTAAGCCCCTTAAAGGGCAGCTAGGTGACTCTATGGAGCACCAGCCCTGGAATCAAGAGGATCTGAGTTCAAATATGGCTTCAGACACTTATTAGCTGTGTGATCCTGGACAAGTCACTCAACCCTGTTTGCCTCAGTTTCCTCATCTGTAAAAGGAGATGGAGAAGGAAATGGAAATCCACTCCAGTGTCTCTGTCAAGAAAACCCATAATGGAGTCACAATTAAAACTCTCAAATACTAGAAAGCAGTGGTCCTCAAACTTTTTAAATAGGGGCCAGTTCACTGTCCCTCAGACTGTGGGAGGCCGGACTATAATAAAAACAGAAGCTCACTCTTGTCTCGGCCCCTCAGCCCATTTGCCATAACCCGGCAGGGCCGCATAAACGTCCTCAAGAAACCTGCTATAAAGTCTCCTCGGGCCCTCAAGTTCAGATTCTCTTGAAGCTATTTCAGAGATTTGGCAATGGCTAGGAATCTTTTTACCTGATAGATAGGATACGTGAGATCAAGATTCCTCATGGGAGAAAAGTTTCCAAGGGATAGGAGAGTACTTTAAGGATGGCCCACTCTAGGAAGAATGTTCTTCCTAGCCTCTGGCCATGTGTGGAATAGTGACTCCATTCATGAAAGGGCCCAGGGCCACCAACCTGGATGGGCACTCCAGAGACATGATTCCTCTGGATATAGTATTCCTTTGTTAGTGCCAGATACCTGATCTCCTTGGACCGAGGCCACGTGCTTCTTTTCCCCAGGACATCAGTGTTATCTGATGGATTGGCGTCCAGGAGGGATCTGTATCCAGTGAGCAGAATCATAGTGCTGAAGTCGGGAGGGGGGGGCGGTGATTGGAGGGTTTGCTACAGGAAAGGAGCCCAAAATAAAAGGAAATATGCTTCCGTGAGAGCCTCAGGTCCTTACAATTCAGTTTAAAATCTCCCCTCCACAATCAAACTATAATATGGCCTAAGAAGCCACAGGAAGCAGAAGCCTAAGGAGCTGGAAAATGTCTGAGCTAGCATCAGGAGAGCATTAGCGTGCTGGCAATCCAAGAGCAGAGATTAGGGTCGAGAGAGCTGGCCAAAAGAGCCTCTCAGAAAGCTGTGAGGAGTGGAGACGAGCATCCCCGTGGGTCACAGCAGAGCAACAACTGGGGATGGCTCACTCGGGGAGAAGTTTGCAGAAAGGCCCAGAAAGGCCATCCGGAAGCTGGAGGGCCTGAAGAATCAGATAGAGGGCAGCCAGCACCCTGGAAAGAGCCTTAAGAGCTGCCTCTCCCACTTAAATGCCCAATGCAGAGCTTGGAGACGGCTCCATTTTTATCACCTGCCTCTCCTCACCTGTCCCTGCCTGGGATGCCCATGGCTCCAAATGGCCCAGCCAGCATCTTTCTGTGTCCAATGGCACCCTCAAATCAAAGCCCCAAAGGCTAATCATCCGGCCCGGCTCAGGCAAGATGTGGGGGATCCTGGCCAAGAGAAAGGAGGTTACATCTCTAGAGAGTGTGTGGGGGAGTTTCCTTGCCCTGGCACCTGCTGAAGAAGGGGAGTACTGGTCAGACTAGCTTAGGGGTCTCTTTGGAGGTTAAGGGAAGATGCAAGAAGGCCCTGGGTCTTATCTTTGGAAATTCCCAAGCACTCGAGCCTTCCACGCCTCACTTTTGCCTGGCAACCTGCATTCCAGCTTGCTGGGAACTCAGTCCCCACCCCTTCCCGGCCAAGTTTCTCCAGGGGAGGGGTTGGCTTTCCAGCTCGGAGCTGCCTGGCTGTCTCCCTCCCAGGTACAGACACACACAACCTGGTACAGACGGACACGGACACAAACCGTTGCGTTTGGGTTGGCGAGTCTGTCTCTTCTTTCCCACCCATCAACCTGGACATCACCCCGAGCCACCCCCACATACACACACACACACACACATACACACACACACATATACACACACACTCACACAAACACACGCACACCACATGGTTCTCTGCTTTTTCAGATCAAGATGCTGTCAGATCGGAAGCGAGAGCTGGAGCATCGCCTCAGTGCCACGATGGAGGAGAACGATCTACTCCAGGGGACGGTGGAGGAGCTTCAGGACCGAGTCCTGATCCTGGAGAGGCAGAGCCACGACAAGGACCTCCAGGTGAGAGGGGCAGAAAGAGATCAACATCTGGGCCTGGAAACCTGGGGAAGGGAGCGTTGCTGCCCTAGGGAAGTGAGAGTATAAGTGGCCTGCTGTGCTGGGCAGAGGGCCAGCCACGGAAACCAGAGGATCCTGGCTCGTGGCTCCTCTCTGACAGATACAGTACGGACCCAGGGAATCCAATTATATTGATATAATTATGAAAACATTTTGTGGCCCTTCTCTGATAGATATAATATAGACAATTACCCAGGAAACTGGTTATATTGAAATATAATTGTGAAAATATTTTACGTCCCCTCTCTGATATAGTCTCATTAGATGACTGTAGGTCAGACAATCCTCCCTGGGCCTCCATCTTCTCACTAAAATGAGAAGGTAGAATAGTGGACAGAGTGCTGTAGGAAGTGCCTGAGTTCAAATCTAGTCTCAGATACTGACTGTGTGATCCTAGGCAAATCACTTAACCCATTTGCCTCAGTTTCCCCATGTGTAAAATGAGGAAAGGGAATGAATGAATTTAATGGTTTCTAAGGTCTCTCCTAGCTCTAAACCAAGAAGGTAGAACTATATTGCCTCTGAAATCCCTGCAGTTCTACATATATGCCTTTGAGCCTTTTAATCCCTGAGGCAATTCTCAAAGGTCAGAGTTCATTATCTTTTTTTCTGTCCTAGGCCAGTGAAGCAATCTGGGGAAAACCATAGATCCCTTCTCAGAACTTTTTTTTTTTTTAATAAAATACAACTACCAAGAAAAGAGCTATATTGAAATATAATATTTTTGTATTCTTTATATTATTATATTATTTTAATATGATATATATTATATTATATTTTTCTATTTAATTTTAATAAATTTAATTTATTTTGAATTAATTTATTTAAAATATTTTTTAAATCAAGTCTAGAAACTAAAGTCTAAATTATGTGAGTTATCAATCTGTATGAGGAGAGACAGCTTCTATAAAGGGGAATTCCTCACACAAATCAAATCACAGGTTAAGGACCCAAAACATGGCCAGAAAAGAAGGGAAGCTGAAAGAGAGGGAAGGCAGCACATGCCCAGATGTGAAAAACAGATAATGCAAGGACCTGAGTGATCCAGGCTGGGGAGCAGAAGCAGTATCCACAGATCTTCCACTTATGTGACCAAGTCACTTCCCCCACCCTCTCTCAGTCCCTGGGCCGATGGGCCATGGACCGGTTACATGGAGTTCTCGTGGGCCTGTTACTCTTGGGGTCAGAACATGGTGCAAGTAATTTCATCCGCCCAGTGCTGATAGAGCTTACCTGAAGGCAGGGGCAAAAGCTGCGGGCTTCTCTGAGGGCATCATGCTCTCTGCTGGCACTTTCCAGAGATTGCCAGCTGTTGGCTCTGGTTATAAAGGCAGGCATCCTGCCCCCATCACCCAGCCTTGCTTGGAAGAAGAATGGGACAGTGGAGAGGGAAAAAGCCCTAGAATCAGGAGAACTGACTTCAAGTCCCATCACTCATACAGCCTTCATGACAGCGAACAAGCCTTGAACCTCTCTGGGCCTCCGTTTCCCCAAGTATAAAATGAAGGGGAAAGGCTAGAAGGCCTCTAAGATTTCTTCAACCTTTAGCTCTATAGAGATGATTCCTGCCCATTTTTCCAGAATGAAATCAGAGGTAGAGAGCAGAGCCAATTAAGAGACTGGGTGTGGAGTCAGGAGACAACTCAAGTTCACAACCCATCTCTTACACTTACCAGTTGTGTAACCTTAAATAAGTCATCAATCTGGCCTCAGTTCTCTTGTCAATAAAATGAGGGGAATGGGATTAGTGATTCTTCCAGCCCCAAATCTAGGACTTGTGATTGCATGCTCCTAAGTTTGCCCATCTCCCACAGTAACTAGAGGTTCCGAACATCCATCTTTTGTTGGTATCCTCAGACTTCCAGGAAAGATGTAAAATCATGTCCGTGTGTCTTGTGTTCAGGAGATACCCACACAGATCAATCAGTCAGCCCTTAGAAAGCTTTTTATTGGTTTTATTTATTTTTCCATCACCCTTATTTCCAAATTTATTCTCCCCACTCCTCATATCAGAGACCCATCCCAGGAGCAAAGAATTTTTAAAGAGTTAAAAAAGCAGGTCAACCAAACTAACTCACCCATTAACCCTTTAGCCCCCCACATCTGCAAAGAAAGGAGGGAGGTACTTTTTTGTCATCTCTTCTTTGGGATCAAGAATAATTTTTAGCATACCACTCGCTGCTCAACAAGCTTTTATTAAAGAGTTAGACATGAACCAGGACAAGGAGCCTATATTCTATTAGATAGAGAGACAGACAGACAGGATAGATACATAGACAGCCAGATAGATGCAGAGATAGACAGACTGACAGGTAGACATATAGATATACAGACAGACAAGCAGACAGACAGACAGACAGACAGATAGATAGGTAGGTAGATAGATAGACAGGATAGCTATATAGCTACAAGAGAGATACACAAATAGACAGAATGACAGGTAGATAGATATATAGACGGATAGACAAGCAGACAGATGGATAGATAGATAGATAGATAGATAGAAAGACAGACAGACAGATGGATAGATGGGCAGATGCACAGACAGACAGGATAGATATATAGACAAATAGATAGATATAGAGATAGACAGACTGACAGACAAGCAGACAGACACAGACAGATAGATAGATAGACAGACAGACAGGATAGCTAGGATAGATAAAAGACAGACAGCTGGATGGATAAGCAGATGGACAGACAGACAGGATAGATTGTAGACGGACAGACTAACAGATATATAGATAGACCAACAGATAGGATAGCTATATAGATAGACAGATAGATACACAAATAGACAGAATGACAGGTAGATAGATATATAGATGGATAGACAAGCAGACAGTTGGATGGATAGATAGATAGATAGATAGATAGATAGATAGATAGATAGATAGATAGAAAGACAGACAGATGGATAGATGGGCAGATGCACAGACAGACAGGATAGATATATAGACAAATAGATAGATATAGAGATAGACAGACTGACAGACAAGCAGACAGACACAGACATAGATAGATAGACAGACAGACAGACAGGATAGCTAGGATAGATAAAAGACAGACAGCTGGATGGATAAGCAGATGGACAGACAGACAGGATAGATTGTAGACGGACAGACTAACAGATATATAGATAGACCAACAGATAGGATAGCTATATAGATAGACAGATAGATACACAAATAGACAGAATGACAGGTAGATAGATATACAGATGGATAGACAAGCAGACAGATGGATAGATAGATAGAAAGACAGACAGACCGATGGATGGATGGGCAGATATACAGACAGACAGGATAGATATATAGACAAATAGATACAGAGATAGACAGACTGATAGGTAGACATATAGATATACAAACAGACAGATAGATAGATAGATAGACAGACAGACAGACAGACAGGATAGCTAGAGTAGATAAAAGACAGTTAGATGGATGGCGGATGGACAGACAGACACAGACAGAAAGGATAGATTGTAGTCGTAGACAGATAGATAGATAGGATAGATATATAGATAGATACACAGATCGACTGACAAGTAGACAGATAGACAAGATAGATAGAAAGACAGATAAATGGACAGGCAGACAGACAGACACAGCAGATAGACAGACAAGATAGATATATAGACAGAAAATAGATACACAAATAGACTGACAGATAGATAAATAGACAAGACAGATAGATAGATAGATAGATAGATAGATAGATAGATAGATAGATAGATAGATAGATAGATAGATAGATAGGCAGGCAGAGAGACAAGTAGGTAGGTAGATAGAAAAGGATAGAATAGGATAGGATAAGATAGGATAGATACATACATGCAGGTATGTAGTTATAGATATACACACACAAAGGCAACTAGATGGAGCAGTGAATAAACTGCCAAACCTGGAATCAAAAAGATTCATCTTACTGAGTTCAGATCCTGCCTGAGGTACCTACCAGCAGTATGACCCTGGGCAAATCATTTTACCCTGTTTGCCTCAGTTTCCTCATCTTAAAATGAGCTGGAGAAGGAAATGGCATTACCACTACAATATTTTTGCCAAGAAAACTCCAAATGGCATCAGAAAGAGTTGGACATGACTGAAAACAACTGAATAACAACAAAAACACACATACATATATGTGCGTGTATGTGTATGTATCTGTGTATATAGGTATATAGATAAGACAGACAGACAGGAAGGTAAATAGGTAGGTAGAAAAGAGGGATAGACTAGGAGAAGATAAGATAGGATACACATATACAGGTATGTAGCTTTAGAAAGATATACATACACAAGGGCAACTAGATATGTGTGTGTATACATATATATATATATATATATATATATATATATATACATACACGTATAAATCTTTGTATATAGGTATATTATATATGCATATGTGTGTATATATGTATACATGTAGAAATCTGTGTATATAGATATATTACATATGTATATATGGGTATATATATATATATATTTATATTTCAATACAAAATTGATGCAACAAAAGTAGTTTGGGGAGAGAAGGTATTAGAAGCTGGAATCTGGGGTTCAGAAGATTCTTCCTGTACAAGATGATTCATGAGCTAAACTTTGAGGGGATAGGATGTATCCAGGGTCAGAGACTTGACAACAGAAGACCCTGTTCTGACCACAGCAGTTCCTCAGGGAGGCTTCACAGCAGAAAACCCAAGGCCAGGAATATGAGGAGGAAGATGGTGATACTGGGTCTTAGAACAAAGTTACACACACTAGTTTATTTATTAGCACCATCCCTAGTCAAACATGAATAGTTACATATATAGTGTCACTTATTCAAATAGCATGACCTTCCCTGAGCTGAAAGAAAGAAGATATTTTGGCCATTTTTTTTTCTTAGCAAAGAGAAATAAGAAGTCTAGAGCTGGGAGCCAGTTTAATTGGGGTCACAGAGCAAATGGCAAACCTTGGACGAGAATGATTAAAATTGGCAAATATCTGACTCTTCCAAGTTTATGGTGCCCTAAAACAACTGTGCAAGGTAGATCCTCTAGGAATTGATATCCCCATTTTACAGGTGAAAAAACTGAGATTAAGAAATTAAGTGGGGAGCAGCTAGGTGGTGCAGTGGTGAATAGAGCACCAGCCCTGAAGTCAGGAGGATCTGAGTTGAAATCTGACCTCAGGTACTTAATACTGTGTGACTCTGGGCAAGTCACTTGCCTTAGCAAAAAAAAAAAGAAAAAAGAAAAGAAAAGAAAAGAAAGAAATTAAATGACTTATCCAGGGCTGCAAAGTTTGTATGTATCAGAGGTAAAATTTGAACTCAAAACCTTCTAACTCCAAGTCTACCACTTTAACCAGCACATTGTAGTTCTCTATTTTTAATTAGATCTTCCATAGTTATATTACTTTCATTCCCAGATATAGTCCTACAAGTTTTCCTACTCAGCATACCATCTTTTATAACAGAATTTTTTAAAAGAAGAAGAAAATTGGCACAAAACCAATTAATGCAACAAGTCACTGATGGCATAATATTCCACATTGAGTCTTCTCATCTCTTCAAAGAGGGAAGAAAGATGCATTTTCTCAACTTTTCTTGGGAGCCAATCTTGGTCTTTATAACTATAACACATTCAGCTTTGTCTCTTTCTTCCATTCACATCATTATGGTTCTTATTATTATCATTACTACATCGTTATCTTAGTTCTTCCTTTGCTTTGCATCAGTATTCTCATCCTGTGCTTCTCAGATTCTTCATCATCATCATTTCTTAAGGCCCAGTGATATATCATGGCCTTCATATATCACAATTTGTTTAGCCATTCTCCAGTCAATAGGTATCTCTATCAAGAAAACCCCAAATGAGCTCACAAAGTATCAAAACACAACTAAAAACAATTGAACAATAATAATATAGCAATCCCCACCAGAATGCCCAAGTAGTGATTATCCAGCTCCTGCTTAAAGATCTCAAAGGACAGGGAACCCATTGCTTCTCAAAACAGAGTCACAAGAAGAGTTGCTATAAATACTTGATTTCTCACTTTTTAAAAAGTTTTGCTGAGATCTTTCATTTTTACATCAAAATGCCCAACATAGCTTTCTCTCAGAAAACTGAGGGGGGGTGGGTGGCATGGAGGATAGAGCATCAGGCCTAGAACCAGGAATTTCCTGAGTTTAAATCTAATCTCAGATACTTACTAATTGTGTAACCTCAGTTTTCCCATTTGTAAAATGAGCTAGAGAAGAAAATGGCAAACCAATCTAGTATCTCTATCAAGAAAACCCCAAATGAGCTCACAAAGTATCAAAACACAACTAAAAACAATTGAATAATAATAATATAGCTATCTCCATCAGAATGCCCAAGTAGTGATTATCCAGCTCCTGCTTAAAGATCTCAAAGGACAGAGTATCATTGCTTCTCAAAACAGCTCCCCTTGGTAAGAAGGATTTCCTGATATCTAGCCTAAATTGGACTCTGGCAAGTTTCACCCATGTACCCTCCTTAGGACTTTAATTCCCTTCTTCTGTAAATGAGGGAGCTGAACTAGCTGATAAATAAGTTTTCTCCCAACTCTAAGCCCACGATCCTTGATCTGCCCTAAAGGACCAAGTAGAACAGATCTAATTTTCCACATGAAGACTCCAAATACTGGAAAGTATATTGTTCTTCTTCCCCTCTTTCTTCCCCATTTCCCTCTGCTGATCTTCATATGACATGGTTTTGAACCTTTTCATCATCCTATGCTTGTCTATGAACACCTTTCATCTTATCAGTGTGGGATTCAGCCAGTCTCTCAATGGCAGACTTCACGGCTGTTATCCATGAACCTCCCAGACAAGTCTGGAGGGCTCATCCCCAGGGGTCAGCCACAAAGGGATGAATGCTTTAATCCATTATCTTCTGAAGACTGTCTCCTGCAGCATACATGATAGGTTATTCTCTCCATCAATGGACAAAGGAGCCATAATGAGAAAACTATGGCCCCTTGAAGTGCTGAAGGATAAAGGATCCCACATAAGCACAAAGTCCATCAATTATATAACAAGGAACCCAAATATACTTAGTTCTAGCCCTAAGAGATTCAATTTAGCATGATGAGCTCCAGGTGGGGAAATTCCTACCATCAATGCAAAGTTGGCTCCTCTGGGGCTTCAGGTCTGTGTCAACAGCAGACGGCAGCATTTTGGACTTGGAATCAGGAAGACCTGGATTCTGGGTTCCAAGCTTCCCTCAGACACTTACGAGCTCTGTAACACTGAGAAAGTCATTTAAGTTCACCGGGCCTTGGTCATCTCATCTATAAAATGGAGCCATTGAAGACCATGGCCTCTGAAGTCACTTCCAACTAAATTTTGAATCCTGTGAGTACTTCTCTATATTCCAGCTACCTTCATACCTTAAAAGATCCTCTCTACTTCCCTCTCCATCCTCTCCTCCTTCCAGGGACTCCATCCAGGAACTTCTATTTTGAGAAAGTGCCCAGACCAGTTATCCTCTGCCAGCTTCACCTCTGTCTCCCTTTCATTTGCCTCTGTACCCTCACCCAGATACTTCCTCCTTCCCACTCTGCTTTCTAGCCACATACATGGGTAAATAAAGAATTACTCATCCATCTCTCTCTCTTTTTCTTTCTCTCTCACACACACACATATACATATATATCCATACACATATAAAATATACATAATAAGTATATATATATATATATATATATATATGTATGTATGTATCATGGGTATATACATTATATATACAAGTAAATATATTCCTGTGCACATATACATGTATGTACACATATGTGGATAAGTGTGCGGTATCTATCAGGTACACATTAACATACATGTACACATGGATATGCATATATGCACACATGTGTGTCTGTAGGCGTGGTATGTCTGATATATCCACACGTGTATCATGTATGTAAAGATGTATTTATACATAGTATTAAAATATCCTTGTACGTTAAAATATTATATACATTAAGGATCAGCAAACTCCAGGACTAGGTCTGGTCCAGGGCCATGGATTTGCTGATATACACAATACACATAACATATCAATCTATATAGACTGTAGCTGGTAAAAGGAAGTGGGGGGTAGTGCACTTGTCTTCAAGTCAAACTTTTGTTTATAAGTTGAATGACTGGGTAAACCACTTCCCTTCGCTGAGGTTCAGGTTCCTCATCTGTAAAATGGGGCTAATATTTGTATTATTTGCCTCAAAGCCTTGCCATTAAAAAGATGTTTTGCCCACCTTAAAGCACTCTAGAAAAAGAAGTTATTGTGATTCTACTGCTTCATTTTTCAAACACAGAAATCTGGGTCCTGGTTTTTCTTTTCCTTTTTATCTTCGAGGGTATTAGGGGAAGGTTGGTTTGTAGTTGTCAAGTCGGTGAACCATTTCTTGACCCAAGCCTGGGACTACTATGGGCTTTCCCCCCCCCCCTTCATGTCAACATTAATTAAGCACCTTCTGGCATGAATGAATAATTGAATTAATTCCTTCCAGTGGAAGGACTTGAGTTTGTCTGCCCTGAACGTCACCTGCTGAGATAGTATGTGGATTTCTCCTGAAAAAGAATAAGTAAGCCATGTACTGATGCCCCATGCTGCCCACCAGACTACATGCTGAGCCGAGGAAATATTTCCCAGGAACTTCATTTTTCTTGATTCCTTCTGATGGTACAGAACTGGGGCTCGGTGAACTTAACAGAAATGGTGGATACTGCCAGACTGTTATGAATTGGCGATTCTGCTGGGGAGTCATGTGAGTGTAACCATTCAGGGCCCCCTTTACCCAGGGCAGCAGGAGGCTGAATGGTGGAGGCCCTTAGTCATTGAGATCCTGCCCTCCAAAACCTTCTTCATCCAGGGTAGTAGGATGCTGAGTGCTAGAGGCTCTTGGTCATGGAGGTCCAGACTTTCAAAGCCCCTTTCATCAGGAATAGTAGAATACTGAGTGCTAGACGCTCTTGGGTCATGGAGGTGCAGCCCTTCAAAGCCACCTTCATCCAGGGTAATAAGACTATTGGCTGCTTAAAACTCTTCCCCTGTTGCTCATTCTGGCTTGGAGGGAAGCAGAGCTACCCAAATACTTTGAGAACCATTGAAACCCCCCATCCTGAGCCTCTGGCTACCATTTGGACAACATGGCGGGAGGATGGGATATGGATTGTTCTAAGATAGCCTTTGAGGAAAGACATTAAGAAGTTTGAGGGAAACTTCTAGAGGGAAACAGTTTGGTGAAAAGCCCCCTCATGTACACCGTATCAGGACTAATTGAGAGAATTGAGGATATTATCAGAGAAAAGAAAAAATTTGGAGGACAGGCGATAGCTGACTCTTAATGGTCAGAATTATGGAGAAGCCCCAAACAAAGAGAAGCACAATAAGGAATCCCGGGATAATCAGAAGAAGGAAGCCACTAACAGTAAGGGAGATAAGGAAGGGCTTCTTTTTGAGAATAGTTAAAATGTTAGGCTTGAGAAGACACAACTTCAGATCTGATCTGGAATATTCATTGGGTGACTCTAGACTAATAATTTGACTTCTGCCTCAGTTTTCTTATCTATAAAATGGGGATAATAATAGTCCATACCTCTTAAGGTTTGTTGTAAGGATAAAATGAGTGTAAGTCACTTTGGAAACTTTAAAGTGGTATGAAAGTGCTAGTAATTGTTGTTGTTGTTGTTGTTGTTTAGACTTGATATAAGAAAAAACTTCCAATCAGGGAGGCAGTGTGGCTTAGTAATTAGCACTTGTTAGGAAAATCTGAGTTCTGCGGCAGCTAGATCATGTAGTTCCTAGAACACCAGCCCTGGAATCAGAAGGATCTGAGTTCAAATCCAGCCTTAGACATTTGACATTTATTAGATGTGTGACCCTGGGCAAGTCATTTTACTCAAATTGCCTTGCTCCCCCTCCAAAAAAAAAAAAAAAAAAAAAAAAGAGTTCAATTCCTACCCCTGACTCTTACTAGCAACTTAACTTTGGACAAATCACCAGACTTCTCTGAATCCATTTCTTGAGCTGTAGCATACACATGTCCATAACATTTGTGTACTACCTCGCACTCTGGTATTAAAAGTATTTTGCAAGTTTTTTATGTACTCTGTAAACAAATTACCAACAATTAAATAAAAGCAAGATTTTTTCCCTGACCTAAGAACTTTGTTCAGTCATTTTCCAGTCATGTCTGACCCTTTGTGACCCTTTTTAGGATTTTCTTGGCAGTGATATTGAAGTATTTTGGTGCTTCCTCAGTTCATTTGGAGGAGGAAAACAGGGTTAAGTGACTTGTCCAAAGTCACAAAGCTAGTAAGTGTAAAGGACTAAGTCACTAAGCTAGTAAAGACAATCTTCCTGACTCCAGGAAATATTCTATCCACTGCAGCACCATCTAGCGGTTCAACCTAAGAATAACTACAATCTTATTTTTTGTAAAGCCATGGCATCCACATGATCGATCAATCAAAAAGCATTTATTAAGCACCTACTGTATGCCAGACAGTATGTTAATCTCTCGAGATACAAAGAGAAAGAAAAAACAGTTCCCGCCCTCAAGGGGCTCACAGACAACATGCAAACAAGTCATAAAAGGAATCTATAAATGGGACAAGTAGGGAGTAATTAACAGGGGGAAGGCAAACAAAAGCTGATCTCCCATGTCTGGACCCTGACAGACTCCTCCTTCCCCAGTTCTGCCGGTCCAACAGATTTTTTCCTTCCTGTCTCTTTGAAAGCTCCACCAGAGTCAGCTGGAGCTCCAGGACGTCCGGCTCTCCTACAGACAGCTCCAGGTGAAGGTGGAAGAGCTCAGCGACGAGCGGAGTCTGCAGAGTTTTAATGCCACGAGCACATCGCTCCTGTCTGAAATCGAGCAGAGCATGGAGGCCGAGGAACTGGAGCAAGAGCGAGAACAGGTGTGACTTCTGGGGAGGATGGACCAAAATTATGTGCATGGGCTCAGGTTGGGTTCTTGGGGGGGGGAAGGAGGGGGGAGGATCATGACGGGTGATATTGCTGACCAGGAGGAAAAAAGATCTGAGGGGAGGGAGGGTTAGTGGACCACAAACTCTGTATGAATTAGTAGTAAGATTTGGTAGCCATATCTTAGAACTAGAACAGTGTCATCTTGGGCTGCATTGAGAGATCCAAAGTATCCAGAACCAGATGGTGATGGTCAACATGGCAGCTTGGGGGCACAATGGGTAAAGTGCTGGAATCAGGAAGATCTAATTTCAAATTTGACCTCAGACACTTCCTACTTGTGGGAGCCTGAACGAGTCACCTCACTCTGTGTTTGCCTCAGTTTCCTCATCTGTAAAATGCAAACCACTCCAATATCTTTAACCAAAATGGCTCACAAAGAGCTGGACACAACTGAAAACGACTAAACAACAAAATGTTTACATTACATTTGCCAAGTCATTTCCATTATGTTATCAGACTTGATGATAGGACCACACTGTACTGTGTCCTGATCAATCAACAGCTGAAATACTATGTTAAATTCTGAGCAATACATTTTAGGAATGACTTTGGTAATCTGGAGATTATCCAGAAAAAGGGAGGCAAAATAGTGAACGTCCTGGGCATTTGGGGAAGGGGGAAGGAATTTTTAAATTATTTAAACAGTAGAAAATATGCTGGTCTTGAAGCCGGAGGACATGGGTTCAAATCCTGGCTCAGCCCCTTACTGCCTGGGTGACCTTGGGCAAATTATTTAATCTTCTGGGAATCAGTTGATCCTTCTGATCATGTCCTAAGTGGATTGGTTGAAGGAGGAAGGAATGCTTAGACTGGAGAATAAAAGATATAAGGAGTCTCTTAACATGACGCTTTTCAAGAGTTTGAAAATAGAAAGGATGCTGGACTCTGAAGTCACAGAACTTGGGTTCAAATCCTGACTTTCTCCTCCCCATATGACCTTAGACAGCTCCCTTCACTACTCAGAGACTGTTTTCTCCTCACTAATATGAGGGGGTTGGTTTGATGGCTTCTTAGGCTCCAACCTGGGGTCTCAGGACAGATTCTCATGGACAAAGGAGTTTTCCTGCTTGGCCAAACAGAAGGGTGGACACAGCAAGGGGCAACCCAACTGGAAACCGTCACGGCCTGTCCTTTCAATGAGCTCACACGTCACTAAAGAGATGAGACATTCAGACGGACAAGTATACTCCAAGGGAAAGTCAGTAAAGTACTCTAGGGAAGTTTAAGGAGGCAGAGGGTTTTCCACAAAGAGATGGGCAAAGGGGAAGGGGAGGTCAGACTGGCAGAACTGAGCCCAGAAGGAAGAGAATAAGACTGTAATAGGTACCAAGGGATGGGCGTGTGTGCCAGGCACGGAGACAGGAAACAGCAGGGTAAGGCTGGAGACCTGACTTATTCTGCTTGGCCCCAGAGGACAGAACAGGTAATCTTGGGAAACTCTGGCAACTTGGGCTAGAGGCTTAAATTAGAACTTGCTACTTTGGGTTTCCCTTCCCTGGAGGTTTTCAGTAGGCATTTATTAAATGTCTCTTATGCGCCGGGTCTCTGGGGAAGTCACTTAAACTCATAGGTCCCAGACGTTGCCAAGTAGGCCCTGAGCTACATTTTTAGAGAGTTTCCTTGCTGGGAGATCAGTAGGCTAATAAAATTACAGGGCTTATCCCCCTAAAAAAGTGAACCAAGCTACTGTGCAAGGTGCTTAGATATAAATGCAAGAATGATACAGTCCCTACCTTCAAGAATTTATGTTTTATCATCACTTAAGGCACTTTGCAAAGTGTTTGGACCTAAGACAAAAATGACATCATCCCTACCCTCAGGAAGCTTACATTCTCTTATCACTCAATCAATAAACATTTATTTGGCACCTACTATATTCCAGCCATTGTGCATATTGTATCCAAATGAAAAAAATGACACACTCCCTACCCTCAGGAAACTTACATTCTCTATCACTCAATCAATAAACATTTATTTGGCACCTACTATATTCCAGCCATTGTGCATATTGTATCCAAATGAAAAAAATGACACACTCCCTACCTTCAGGAAACTTACATTCTCTATCACTCAATCAATAAACATTTATTTGGCATCTACTAT
Organism: Sminthopsis crassicaudata; assembly: GCF_048593235.1. Classification (NCBI taxonomy): domain Eukaryota; kingdom Metazoa; phylum Chordata; class Mammalia; order Dasyuromorphia; family Dasyuridae; genus Sminthopsis; species Sminthopsis crassicaudata. The sequence goes on along the minus strand of NC_133617.1, from coordinate 21,212,469 downwards.
ATGCCAGGCATTTTGCATGTTGTTTCCAAATGACAAAAATGACACAGTTCCTGCCCTCAGAGTTTATTTTCTATCATCACTCAATCAACAGGCATCTACTGTGTGCCAGCCATTGTGCATATTGTATCCAAATGAAAAAAAAAAAAAAAAAAAAACACAGTCCCTACCCTCAGGAAACTTACATTTATCACTCAGCATTTATTAAATGCCTACGATGGGCCAGGCACTTTGCAAAGTATTTGGACACAGAGACAAAAATGACACGGTCTCTCACTTCCAGGAACTTATATTCTATCATCATTCAATCCATAAATATTTATTAAACATATACTGTGTTCCACAAGACAGCTAGATGATAGAAGGACTAGAGTACTGGCCTAGAATCAGGAAGACCTTAAAAATCCCACTTTAGACGCTTATTAATGGGTGACCCTAAGCCAGTCATTTCACTGTTTGCCTCAATTTCCTCATCTATAAAATGAGCTGGAGAAGAAACTGGCAAACCCCCCTCCATTAAGTCTGCCAAGAAAACCCCAAATGGAGTCATAAGGAGTCGGACATGACTAATCAACTAGAGAACAATAACGGTCTTCCAAGTACTAAGAGTCTCTACCCTTAGCCTCTACCCTTAAAGAGCTTACATTCTATCATCAATTAAATAAGCATTTATTAAGCACCTACTATGTGCCAGGCACTGTGCATTGTATCCTTAGATATGACAAAAATTACATAGTCCCTGCTCTCAGGAAACTCCATCAATAAGCATTTATTAAATGCCTACTATATACCAGACACTCAAAATCTAAAAACAAAATTAGAAGTCCCTGTCTTCAAGAAACATAGATTCTGGGGCAGCTAGGGATGAAGATGCAGTGGCTACAGCTTTGAGGATCTGACTTAAAATCTAGCCTCAGATAATCACTGGCTGTGTGACCCTAGGTAAGTCAGTTAACTCTGCCGCCAAAAAAAATAAAAAATAAAAAGAAGCAGCATATGTTCTATTGGGTGATAACAACATATACACAGAAAAGTAAATACAACCATACACATGTGCATACAGTCACATGTGTATACCTGTGTATGTGACAGACAAGAAAACATTCGGTTTTTTCATAGAATATAGTAAGAGCGGGGTGGGGTTCAGCGTCAGCGAGGTGAGCCCACTGTTCTCTCGGGACAGTTTGGGGTTCAGTTCTGAGTAGCACATTTTAGGCAGGATCCATGGAAAGAGGAGAGCCCACAGGATGACAAAAGCTCTTGAGTTTGTGTCATTTCAGGCTGTGTTGAAAGAGTGTGACCTGAAGTGAGACTCAGCAGGAGACCCGTTAGCTGACTCCGAGTGTTCTCAAGTAGCTGAAGGGCTGTCGGGAGCATTAACCTCGCTCTGCTGGCTTGGAGGGGTCACATTAGAATGGGGGTGGAAGCTCCCAGAAGCAAACCTAAGGGTGGAAGGAGCTCCTGACTTCCCAGTCCGGCTCTGCCATTTACCGCCTGCGTGTGTGAGCTTCGACAGGGCACCCCATTTCTCTCTGAGCCTCAGCTGTAAATAAGGGGGTTGAACCTCAGAGGGCCCTTCCAGGCCCTAATCTTGGTCCTGAGATCCTTCCTTACTGTCCCAGAGTGCAATGGACTACCTCGGCCAACAAGCACTGATTAATCATTTGCCAGGTCCCCGATACCAGAATGGATTCCCCATCACTGGGAAATGACCCAATGGAGTGTGGATGATTAGCTTTGAGGGGTTGGGGTGGGCAGGTTAGGCTGGATACCCACCTGGCCCTGGGATTCTGGGATTTGGGGTACAGCCTACTTCCATTCTTTTCTGCCCCCAGCGGCTCCCACTTAGATTCTCGTGACTTGAGTATGGAGCATTGTGCCCTGGTTCTGTAGCCCTGGGTGCTGGCACCTGAGAAGCGTTGCCCTCCCCTGCCAAGCGTTCTCCCCCACAGCCCTCCCTCCCCATGCCCCTAACCTTTCCTTCACCCCTCCTCATGACTCGCCAGCTTACTCGTGCATGAATGGCCCGAGCAGAGAAGGGGGGGGGCTAGTGTGGACCTGCCCAGGTGTGCTGAAAGGCTCGGGCAGAGTAGCTAAGGACAAGGGGGAGACCGTGTCCTAGATGCTAAAGGGCAGGGAAGGCTCCTGGTGACAGTCCTGGGGAGGCTAGAGAGCCTCTCTCTCGGCCTCCATGCCAATGTAATTTCTTCCCCGGGCCAGCTGAGGCTGCAGCTTTGGGAAGCTTATTGCCAGGTTCGCTACCTCTGCTCCCACCTCCGGGGGAATGACAGCGCCGACTCAGCCGTCTCCACAGACTCCTCGATGGACGAGTCTTCGGAAACCTCGTCAGCCAAGGATGTGCCAGCTGGCAGCTTGCGCACGGCTCTCAGTGAGCTCAAGAGGCTCATTCAGAGCATAGTGGATGGAATGGAACCCACGGTAAGAGGCCCTGCTGGGGACTTCTTGGGCAGTGACCGGAACACTGTGCTAGGAGTCTGTGGCCCTGGGTGGGGTCCCCCGGCTCTGCCCTTCTAAGCCACAAAGCCTCGGTTTACCTGTTCTTAAAATGAGAAAGTGGCTTCTGTGGTCCCTCCCAATGCCAAAGCGATGGGCCTGCTCTCTAATCCAGGCCCTTGCCAGCATGACTGTGGGCATGGAGTAAGTACGGGGAGTATCACAGACAGGCTTAGGCTGCAGAGAAGCCATCTCTTGTTTAGACTCTGGCAAAAAAAAGTATTTATTTTGCTTAATTATGCATATTTGCAGAACACTTATTTTTCCTTATCTTATCAGGGAAAGAAAATAGATTTTTTTATTTATTGAAAAATGTAAAATTATGCACGTGACAAATATGGGAATATGTTTAAAAGAATAGTATATATTTAACCTATATCAGATTGCTTACTGTTTGGGGAGAAGGGGGAGGTAAGAGAGAGAAGGAGAAAAATTTAGAACAAGTCTTATAAAAATGAATGTTAAAAGGCATCTTTACATGTATAAAATACTATTAAAATGTGAAATTAAATTTTAAAAAACAAAATATTTTATTAAGGTATTTTTAATATTTAAAAAAAAATACTTCAGGTGAATTAGTCAGCTCACCTGAAAGCACTGAGACATGGGACAGAAATTGGGATTGAGAGCATGATGGCATTATAGCTTGAATTCTGGATTTGAAGTAAAGAGACCTGGATTCAAATTCTGGTTCTACCACTTATCCTCCTTATGAAGGGTAAATCACCTTCCTTTCTATGTAATAATCTTCTAATCTGAAAAATTAAAGTTGGACTATATGACCAGTGAAATGCCAGGGAACACTAAATTGATAGTCCTATAATCCCATGCATGTGTATATTTAGGGCTAAATCAATTATGATCTTGGAAGTGCTAGGGAGGAAAATGGAGGCTAAAGGTCAGGGGTTCAGAAATAAGAGTCTGCTTGTCTGCCATAATTGGATAAGCTCCTGTTTCCCCATTCATAAGACAGGGTAGTGCTGCCCATCCAATTCAACAAGTGCTTATCATGGACTAGGTTGGGCACTGGGCATACAAAGACAAAGACAATGGCATTCCCTGTCCCGGGAAGTTTACATTTTACTAGGGGTGACCTGTCTACACAGAGATGAAAATACAAACTATTTAAAAAGTAATTTCAAGTGGTAAACAACTCTAAAAACTAGGGAAATCTGGATGGGTGTCATGTAGGAAGTGGCCCTTAAATTGTGCTTTAAGGAAACTAGGGTTGTGGAGTTGAGGAATGGGGTGTCCCATATGAGAAATTGCAAATTGGATTATTTTGAATTCTGTAGGACTATTTGGCTGTAAAATTGAATGCCCAGAGAAGCTGTGGATGAATAAATGGAGGAAAGGTCAGCTGTGAGGGGCTCTTCATATTCCCAGTTTGGCTCTTGTGCTTTGGAGAGAGAGAAACTGTTCGAATGAGTTTTCTGTACATACTACTTTCTTCACTTGCCCTGCAGCCGTAAATATGGCAGACTCCTGCCTTGTTGACTCTGTTTAGACTCTCAGTCCTTTAACTATTATTTATCTTTAATTTTCTTCTTCCTACTGAGTATCAGAATCTTTCCAACTGTGCCAAATGAGATGAAATGGTAGGACAGCTGTCCCTGCCTGTTTTGGGTATTGGCTTTGTAGATTTGGTGTTTGCTTTTGGCTATCTAGGGTAGAATTCCTTGGTGAAATGCAAGCTTCTTAAAGGCAGGGACTGTTTCATTTGTCTTTATAGGTACTATAAATGTTTGCTGTTTGTTCAGTTGAATCAGGTCAATCTGGGGGAGAAAGGAATGGTGTCAAACTGGGGAATATGATGAATTAGGGCGGTGAGGAATACTGATTAAGTGCAACTAAAAACTGAGCAAAGGATCTCATGGTCTCCCTTGTTTCTGTCTTTGCCTTTGTCTCTGTCTCTGTCTGTTTCTCAGTCTCTCTATCCCTCTCTTTCCTTCTGATCCGGTCTCTCTGTCTCTGTCTCTCCTGCTTTTCTGTCTCTGTCTCTCTCTCTTCCCCTGCTCCTTCTCCTTATGTCTGACTTGTTGGTGTCTCTTTTTCTACCAGACCTCCCGGAGAATTGATGATGACGCCTTAGAAGAGCAAATAAGACAAACCAATGAGGACTCGAGAGCACTAAGGGAACTGATGGAAGGAGAGAGAGGGAAACTGAGGCAGAGCCTAGAAGAATTACAGCGACTTCACAGCCAGGTGAGTGTCTCCTCGGCTGAAGAGGAAAGGGGTCAAAGAGCCTGCTGGTCCCCTCAGCACCCCAATCAGGAGTTTTCCCGGGGGCAGTGGGCCATACTGACTGGAGGGCTGGATGTGGCAGCTGGAAAGCTCAGGGTAGAATCTCAGCAAGTTTCTATGACTGGAGGAAATGGAGATAAGACCCTAAGTGTTCACCACATGGGCTTGTTTTCAGGCTCAAGGAGAGAATGGATGTTGAGCACTTTTTTTAAACCGTTAAAGTCACATTTAAATTTCAGTGATTATTCTTGTTAGAAATGGCGGCCTTTATCACTGGCAATGTGGTGCCGGGAAAGCCAAGTCAGCAAGCCTGTGAGCTCATTCTGGCTCTGCCAGGGACTTTGAGAGGTCACTTCCCCTCAGTTCCCTCTCAGTAAATAAGAGGGATGACTTCCTGAAATCTCCAGAAGAAGTCCCTTCCAACTGTAGAGCTCTGCTGTGGGATCCAGGGATTACATGACTGAGATCCCCGCCCCCTCCCCCTCTCTGCTGTGGGATCCGGGGATTACATGACTGAGATCCCCGCCCCCTCCCCCTCTCTGCTGTGGGATATCCGGGGATTACATGACTGAGATCCCCGCCCCCTCCCCCTCTCTGCTGTGGGATTTGGGGATTACATGACTGAGATCCCCGCCCCCTCCCCCTCTCTGCTGTGGGATCTGGGGATTACATGACTGAGATCCCCGCCCCCTCCCCCTCTCTGCTGTGGGATCTGGGGATTACATGACTGAGATCCCCGCCCCCTCCCCCTCTCTGCTGTGGGATCCGGGGATTACATGACTGAGATCCCCGCCCCCTCCCCCTCTCTGCTGTGGGATCCGGGGATTACATGGTCTCAGATCCCCGCCCCCTCCCCCTCTCTGCTGTGGGATCCGGGGATTACATGGTCTCAGATCCCCGCCCCCTCCCCCTCTCTGCTGTGGGATCCAGGGATTACAAGACTGAGATCCCCGCCCCCTCCCCCTCTCTGCTGTGGGATCCGGGGATTACATGACTGAGATCCCCGCCCCCTCCCCCTCTCTGCTGTGGGATCCGGGGATTACATGACTGAGATCCCCGCCCCCTCCCCCTCTCTGCTGTGGGATCCGGGGATTACATGACTGAGATCCCCGCCCCCCCCCCTCTCTGCTGTGGGATCCGGGGATTACATGACTGAGATCCCCGCCCCCTCCCCCTCTGCTCCTGGGGGACCTCGGCTGTCTGCGGGCCGGCCCGGCAGGGGATGAGCTGGGCGGGAGCGGGCACCGAGTGAAGGCCTGATCCGCCATGGGATGCCCCCCCTCCTCCCCCCGCCCTCCGCGGGGCTGTGTCAGGCTGCTGGACCCTCCCAGGAGTCACTTTTCGGGGCACTCTCGGGTAAATGGAGACCTCAGGGGCTATTTCACAGGGGGGTCCGGCAGCCCCGCCCTCCTGGGGGGGGCGATCCTGTGGCCAGTCCCCTCCCCTCCCCTTCTCCCCCCACCCTCTGTGCACCAGCTGGTAATTTCCTGAGCGGCACTAGGTGGCGCAGTGGAGTCGAGAACGCTGGCTTCAGATGCTTACTACCTGAGCACCCCTGGGCAGGTTATTCAGCCCCCTCAGCCTCAGTTTGTTCATCTGTAAAATGGAGACCATCGTGGCTCCCATCCCCCAGGGCTGTTAGAAGAATCCAGGGAGAAAATATTGATGACACGCTTTCAAACCCTCGGGTGACGTCAGTCAGGGTTAGTGGGGACAGTGGGAGGCGCCGCAGCTCATCCAACGCCAGCCCTGAAGTCATGTCTCCTGGCTTCAGCCCCGAGCTGTGCGACCCTGGGCAAGTCACCTACGGCCGTCTGCCTCAGCCCATGGAGAAGGAAATGGCAAACTGCTCCCTGTCCTTTCCATAAAGTCACCCAGGACCGAGGCGGGGGTTTCTGCCCCTGGTTTCCTGTACCGGCGGACAGAACTGGGCCTGCAGTCAGGGAAACCTGAGTTCGAGTTCCGCGTCAGACATTTCCTAACTGTGTGACCCTGAGCATCCTTTCTGCCTCGGTTTCCTCATCTGTAAAATGGAGAGAATAGCAGCCTCCACCCCTCAAGGCTGTTGTGAGGATCCAGTGAGATAGATTGTAGAGCACATAGTAGGTGTTCAGTAAATGTTTCCTTCCTATATAAATCACTAGGGGGCAGTAGAGAGAGCCCATGAGTTATTCCCTTCTGGAATGCTCACTCTTTTTCTGGCTGCCAAATTCCCATCCTGATGCCATTAAAACTCACCCCCTCCTCAAGTTCACTTGCACAGGCTCCTCTGCGCTCCTCTGTGCTCCTCTGTCCTCCTCTGCACTCCTCTGCGCTCCTCTGTGCTCCTCTGTGCTCCTCTGTGCTCCTCTGCCCTCCTCTGCCCTCCTCTGTGCTCCTCTGTCCTCCTCTGCCCTCCTCTGCGCTCCTCTGTGCTCCTCTGTCCTCCTCTGCCCTCCTCTGTGCTCCTCTGTCCTCCTCTGCACTCCTCTGCGCTCCTCTGTGCTCCTCTGTGCTCCTCTGCCCTCCTCTGCCCTCCTCTGCGCTCCTCTGTGCTCCTCTGCACTCCTCTGTGCTCCTCTGCACTCCTCTGCCCTCCTCTGTACTCCTCTGTCCTCCTCTGCGCTCCTCTGCGCTCCTCTGTCCTCCTCTGCCCTCCTCTGTGCTCCTCTGTCCTCCTCTGTGCTCCTCTGTGCTCCTCTGTGCTCCTCTGCCCTCCTCTGCCCTCCTCTGTGCTCCTCTGCCCTCCTCTGCCCTCCTCTGCGCTCCTCTGTGCTCCTCTGCCCTCCTCTGCGCTCCTCTGCGCTCCTCTGCCCTCCTCTGCCCTCCTCTGCCCTCCTCTGTGCTCCTCTGCCCTCCTCTGTGCTCCTCTGCCCTCCTCTGCCCTCCTCTGCCCTCCTCTGCCCTCCTCTGCCCTCCTCTGCCCTCCTCTGCCCTCCTCTGCGCTCCTCTGCCCTCCTCTGCCCTCCTCTGCCCTCCTCTGTGCTCCTCTGCCCTCCTCTGTGCTCCTCTGCCCTCCTCTGCCCTCCTCTGCGCTCCTCTGTGCTCCTCTGCCCTCCTCTGCCCTCCTCTGCCCTCCTCTGCCCTCCTCTACGCTCCTCTGCCCTCTGCTGCCCTCCTCTGCCCTCTGCTGCCCTCCTCTGTGCTCCTCTGCCCTCCTCTGTGCTCCTCTGCTCTCCTCTGCCCTCCTCTGCGCTCCTCTGCGCTCCTCTGTGCTCCTCTGCCCTCCTCTGTGCTCCTCTGTCCTCCTCTGCCCTCCTCTGTGCTCCTCTGCCCTCCTCTGCGCTCCTCTGTGCTCCTCTGCCCTCCTCTGCCCTCCTCTGCGCTCCTCTGCCCTCCTCTGCCCTCCTCTGCGCTCCTCTGCCCTCCTCTGTGCCGGGTGCATGAAGGCAAAACCAAACGATTCCCGCGCTCAAGAAAGGGGTTTCAGAAAGAAGACTGTAAGAGCCACAGAGGGCGGAGGAGGAGAACGGGCTCAGAGAAGGGGCCTAGGCCGCGAGGCTCCGGAACATTTTTATTTTTTCTGACCCAGACCCTGGGGCGCCCTGGAAAAAGGGAGCCCTTCTCAGACCCGGAGTCCTCAGTTCTAAAATCTGAAAATGAACGTCTGCGCACTCTGCAAACTGACCCCAAACAAAGCTCCTTTTAAAACACCTATGATAAACTACGGGGGTTACACAGGGCACCAGTTATAGTGAAATGCGTTTATCCTATTTCTTTTTTCCACAAAATGTTAGGAACATGTTTATTCAGGAGTCAGAACTTCGAGTCTGAATTCTGAAATTCAGAATTAAATTCAAATCAAACAAGTGTAGAATTTCTTTAAAAAAAAAAAAAAAAGTTTTTTGCAGAGGATGATTTATGTTTCCTTTTGCAACGTGACTTTTATGGACATGTTTTGTAGAACTTTCCAAGGGCCCGCTCAGACTTGATCAGAACCAGGTTCCGAGGGACCAGCAGGTGGTACCTCAGACCCTTCTCAGGGAGTGACCTAGGACATGTCACACCTCTGTGAGCTCAGTTTCCCCATCAGTAAAATGAAAGGGAACTCAAGATTTTAAAAACAAATGTAAAAAATGTGTTTTACAGTTAACTGGAGAAAATGATTTTTTTTTTAAAATAATTCAGTCAAGAGAGAAATCTAAAGAGAAAAAAACAACCTGACTCAAGACTCTCTTGGCTATAGGCCTGTTGCACCAAGACCAAGATGGTATACAGTAGGGGTCCTCAAACTTTTTAAATAGGGGCCGGTTCCCTGTCCCTCAGACTGTTGGAGCCCAGACTCTAGTAAAAACAAAAGCTCACCCTCTGTCTCTGCCCCTCAGCCCATTTGCCATAACCCAATGGGCCTAGTAAACATCCTCAGCGGGCCGCATGTGGCCTGTGGGCCGTAGTTTGAGGACCCTGGTACACAGAATGGCCCGCTTTGGATCATGGCAACCACTGCAGCTCGGAGACCCGGGCTTTGTCCCAGGGCGCCAAATGAGGACGGCTGCACCTGCAGCGCTGGGTGCTCCTCTCTTGCTCCAAGGGTGACCCCCCATTGAAGCAGTGACCGTGGGGATCCTCCCTGCCGGCAGAGGACCCACCTCACAGGCCATCAGAGGCCATGCGGTCCACACTCCTTCATTTTGCTGATGAGGAAACTTGAGACCCAGGAAGGGGTGACTTGTCCTGGATCACTCAGTGGCTAAACTGCATTTTGATGGTCGGGAAGGGAGCAATTAGGCCCTTGGGCTCTGCTCTATAATGTTAAAGAAAGTGCTTTCCAGACCCAAAATATGGCACAATGAAAGAATGCTGGATGTGGAGTCCAAGGGCTTCAGTTCTGATTCCAGCTTGGCCATAGACTCTCCGAGCGACCTAATTTCATTTCTCTGGGCCTCCGGTTCCTTCTCTGCGAGATGAGATTATTGGGAGAGACTGGAGAACAAATAAAGTGCTGGAATCGGGGCCACTAATTCTTTTTTTAAAACTTATTCATCACAATTTATTTTGAAGTCATGAAATACCAGCAATAGAACAGACTGAGTCAGCAGGTCGGGCTGAGCAAAGGCTCAGTTGGAGCCATGTGTCCGTGGGTAGAGGCGGGAGGCGCCTCAAACCAGCTGAGTGATCCAGGACAAGTCTGTGGCCTCAGTTTCCCCTTCAGTAAAATTAGATGAGTTCTCCACTAGCCCTCTGTGATGTGCTATGTTCTCTAAGATGAGGGGCTGCACGAGATGAGCCTCAGTTTCCCCTTCAGTAAAATTAGATGAGTTCTTTGCTAGCTCTCTGTGATGTGCTATGTTCTCTAAGATGAGGGGCTGCACGAGATGAGCCTCAGTTTCCCCTTCAGTAAAATTAGATGAGTTCTCTGCTAGCTCTCTGTGATGTGCTATGTTCTCTAAGATGAGGGGCTGCACGAGATGAGCCTCAGTTTCCCCTTCAGTAAAATTAGATGAGTTCTTTGCTAGCTCTCTGTGATGTGCTATGTCTCTAAGATGAGGGGCTGCACGAGATGAGCCTCAGTTTCCCCTTCAGTAAAATTAGATGAGTTCTTTGCTAGCCCTCTGTGATGTGCTATGTTCTCTAAGATGAGGGGCTGCACGAGATGAGCCTCAGTTTCCCCTTCAGTAAAATTAGATGAGTTCTCTGCTAGCTCTCTGTGATGTGCTATGTCTCTAAGATGAGGGGCTGCACGAGATGAGCCTCAGTTTCCCCTTCAGTAAAATTAGATGAGTTCTCCGCTAGCTCTCTGTGATGTGCTATGTCTCTAAGATGAGGGGCTGCATGAGATGAGCCTCAGTTTCCCCTTCAGTAAAATTAGATGAGTTCTCCACTAGCCCTCTGTGATGTGCTATGTTCTCTAAGATGAGGGGCTGCACGAGATGAGCCTCAGTTTCCCCTTCAGTAAAATTAGATGAGTTCTTTGCTAGCTCTCTGTGATGTGCTATGTTCTCTAAGATGAGGGGCTGCACGAGATGAGCCTCAGTTTCCCCTTCAGTAAAATTAGATGAGTTCTTCACTAGCCCTCTGTGATGTGCTATGTTCTCTAAGATGAGGGGCTGCACGAGATGAGCCTCAGTTTCCCCTTCAGTAAAATTAGATGAGTTCTTTGCTAGCTCTCTGTGATGTGCTATGTTCTCTAAGATGAGGGGCTGCACGAGATGAGCCTCAGTTTCCCCATCAGTAAAATGAGGAGGTTGGACTGTATGACCACTGAGGAGGATCCTCCAGTTCTGGACTTAGGACCCTGAAACCCTGGAAGTGAAAGAAATAAATCAAAGCATTCTGGGTCTTCTCTCCTACCTGCCAACTTCTACCCCCCAGATTTAGCTGGAGCTAAATCTTCCAACCTGCTGGGACAGAATGGAGGCGATGGGGTCCATTTACTGCTATTAGAAAGGTTTTCGCTGATTTAGAAGCCTAATTAACATTCTGAAGCTGGTGCTTTCTGCCTGTCAGCTCATGAAAAAACACATCGCTCTGGAGCATCTCGATATATCAAAAGAGGAGGTTCACCAAAGGGGTCCTTCTTACTGAATTGCAGAAACACAGTGGGGAGCCATGGTACGGGAAGGCTGTTTAAGAACCTACTTCCACAGGACTGGTTTAGGGGAGCAGTGGTGGGTAGTGGTTAGAGCACTGGGAAAATCTAAGTGGGCTCTGAAGACAGAGTATCCGAGGCTCGCAGGTTTAGAACTGGAGGGAGTTTAGAGGCATATGGATCCAGAGCTAATAGGTAGTCCACTCCCCTCATTTTCCAGAAAAAGAAACCGAGATTCAGAGAAATTTAATGACCTGCCCAGGTCTGAATTCTATGCCCCATCTATGTCACAGTGCTCTGTCTAGCTGAATAAATATTTAACCTTTCTGTGCCTCAGTTTCCTCTTCTGTAAAATAGAAAGAGGGAGTGAACTCCAAAGTTTGCTAGCTCTTTTCTGCTCTAGATCTGTGACCAGTCGGTAATTTTGAACATGTCCAACTGGTGACTGGCTGGACTGAGTTCCTGTGGATGCAGTTTCACCTAAAATAATCGGCTATTGTGAGCAGGATGGTTGTGTCCAGAGTGCGAGATGGAGCTTGCTTAGGCTCACCAGCACACCTACTTCCCACCTGGCAACCAGCTTTATCTCTCTAGGTCTCAGTTTCCCCCTCAGGTCAGAAAGGACTTCAGAGGCCATTTAGTCCAGTCCTTATTTTATAAATCAGGAAACTGGGGCAGCTAGGTGGCGCAGTGGATAGAGCACCAGCCCTGAAGTCTGAATCTGATCTCAGACACTGAACACTTCCTAGCTGTGTGACCCTGGGCAAGTCACTTAACCCCAGCCTCAAAAAAAAAAAAAATTTAAATAAAATATAAATCAGGAAACTGAGACCCAGGGAAGGCTTCCTAGAGCTCCCATCCAACTTTGAGTCACTAGGAAAGATCAGTTAGTCACCGAGCATTTAAGTTCATATTCTGCCAGACACCATGTTAAGTAAGCATTTATACAAAGACAGAAAAGGGAACAGCCTCGCCTTCAAGGAGTCTACATCTCCAGATAGAATAGCTGGAAGAAACATTAGTTAGAAGTCATTCAATCCATTTCACAGATGTGGAAACTGAGGCCCAGTGTCAAAAAGAAATTTGACCAGGGTTATTTTTTAAATTCACTCTCTGCGTTTTATATGACTACACATGGATAACTTAGGTCAAATGATTTGCTTTCTCCATGAAGGTAGGGATGAGGGAAAGTGATTGGAACTCAAAATTTGGAAAAAAAACAAAC